>NC_051862.1:174223127-174430627 GCF_015732765.1 Culex quinquefasciatus | reverse complement strand
GTCCCCCAATCGGAACAATCGTGAGGTAGCGGTCTCTCCAGATTGTGATACCCATATTGTCCAAAATGGTATGGTTTGGTAAATGTCCTCCCGGGAGAACCTCCCTGAGGGCACCGGTTGTGGTCAATACTTTCAAAAAAGCCATTTTCATTACCAGTATTGAAAACCATGAATTATGATATCCATATTGCCCAAAATCGTATGGTTCGGTAATTGTCCTCCCGGGAAAACCTCCCTGAGGGCACCAGCCACTCCAGGTTGTGGCCAATACTGTCAAAATGGCCATTTTCATCACCAGTATCAAAATCCAAGAAGTTTGATACCCATATTGCCCAGTCTCGTATGGCCTTCCTTCGGAACACCCCTGAGGGATCTGGCCACTCCGGGTCTTGTGGCCAGAATATTCCGGTAGCTCTGAATAATTCCGGCTGGCCTGCCTCCGCTTGGTCTGCTCCTAGCTCCAAGGCCAGCTGCTTTTCGGCAAACTGCTTCTGGGACTCCAGGTCATCTGCTGCCAGGCAGGTTGTTGTTTACTCCTCGGCGTCCAACGATAGAATGATTTCCAAGGGTTGACCGAGCGGGGTTATATTGGCTTAGAATGGAGACGGATGCCCCGCCCCTTTGCGCCGATTATCCCATTCCTACGTCATTCGCTTTTTGTTGCACTGGTGGGGATGGGAAGTCGTAAAGGCAGCATTTTTGTCAGGTTTGTTCATTCCATCGTCATCGTTCGAACCAACAACATCGTAGCAGCAGCAGCAGCGGAAAAAAACAACGGTTGGAAGAAATCAAGAGCGAGCTCCGAGAAGAAGAAACACGCCAGCGTGTGCGTGAAATTGCTGCCAAAATGACGTCGAAGGAGAAAAACAAGGCCTACTTGGAAGGACGCTCGAGAAGATGGCCACAAGAATCAACTTCTGCTGCAATTCAACAAAATGGCACTTTTCAGGGCCAACGAAAAATTCACGAAAGAGTTATTGCTTCAAATCATTCATGCACTGCTTTTGGTGCATTTTTAAAGCTTTTGATGCTTGGCGTATAAATTAATTTTAATATTTCCCCCCAATTTTTCATCAAAATAAAACCCCAGGAAAGGATCATTTCCGTAGAGGATTTGATTGGCTGCCAGAAATCCATGACCAACGTGAGTGTTCCGGATTGACTCCACACAAAAAACCATAAAAAAGTATCCACTCCAGGTTGTGCCAATACTGTCAAAATGGCAATTTTCATCACCAGTATCAAAATCCAAGAAGTTTGATACCCATATTGTCCAGTCTCGTATGGCCTTCCATCGGAACACCCCTGAGGGTTCTGGTCACTTCGGGTCTTGTGACCAGAATATTCCGGCTGGCCTGCCTCCGCTTGGGCTGCTCCTTGCTCCAGGCCAGCTGCTTTTCGGCCAATTGCTTCTGGGCCTCCAGGCCATCTGCTTCCAGGTCCAGGTTGTTGTTCACTCCTCGGCGTCCAGCGATAGAATGATTTCCTTGGGCTGATCGAGCAGGGTTTATATTGACTCCCAATTCCACGCAACAGTGCTTTGTTGCGTTGCAGACCCCTTCCCCAGTACCAAGCATGCAACATTTTCGTAACGCGCGACATTTTTCGTTTTTCTGGATTGACACCTCTCCAGAATAGAGCCCTTAGGACAAAGTTCTTTGTCAAAATCACCAAATTTTTTTTACCGTGTATCATTTTTTTCCAGTGTAGTCCGTATCCATACCTACAACTTTGCCGAAGACACCAAATCGATCAAAAAATTCCTTCAAAAGATACAGATTTTTGAATTTTCATACATCATTTTTGTATGGACAGCTGCCAAATTTGTATGGAAAATTATATGGACAAACTAATGATGCAAAATGGCTTCATTGGGCATACCGAAAGGAACCAAAAAAGTTTCAGTCGGATTAAAAAATACAAAAAAATCGAATGACCGAAATCTCAGAGAATTGCTCTACTATTACTTAAGCCGGGTTTGGTTTGGTCAGCTACTATTACTTAAGCCGCAATTGACTCACTTAGCTCAATAGATTAGCGTATTTATGTATTGCAAACAACCCAATGTTATCAGCCGAATTCAGAGGGATCGCAAGTCAGTACCGTCCCAACCTCCGACCGGGATGGATTTTTTGACGTTGTTTTTCACAGCCATCATTCTGAGCCTGCTCTGCTATGAAGTGCACCTTCGGATGCTGCCCGGGTATAAAGCCGCCAAGCAGTTCCCAGGACCGAAACGTCTCCCCATATTCGGGAACATCTTCGATCTGCTGTTCAACGACCAGCTCAGCACGTTCACCTTGCCGCGCCAATGGGCTGCCAAGTTTGGGGAGTCTTTCGTGCTGCTGATTCGAGGTGGAATGATCGTCAACGCTATCAGGGCTAGTGAAACCGAAGCGCTGCTGTCCAGCGCCAAGCTTATCGACAAGAGTGTAATTTATCTGTACTTGCACCCATTTCTGGGCGTCGGACTGTTGAACAGCACCGGAAGCAAGTGGTTCCAGAGGAGGAAGATTCTGACGGCGGCATTTCACTTTAACATCTTGCCGAAATTTTTGGAGACGTTTCATGAAGAGTGCGAAAAGTTGGTTGAACGATTGGATGAAGATGTGGATTGCGGACAAGCGACTGTGCTGCAGGACGTGGCGGCCAGATTCACGTTGAACACTATCTGCGGTATGAGAACCGGCTCGGGATGATTTTTTTTGGGTGTTTATCAACTTTGCTGTATTTTTTTTGTAGAAGCTGCGATGGGGGTCAAGCTGGACTCACACACGATGGCCGACGAATACAGGGCTAAGATCAAGGAAGTGGTTGGGTTTTTGATTCAACGGGTTATGAATCCTTTGTTGTTTGAGAACTTCACCTACAAATTGTTGGGATTCCGAGCGCGTCTTGATAAAGCACTCAAACCGATTCATGCCTTTACCAGTAACATCATTAAGCAACGCAGAGAGCTGTTTCATGCTAACGTTAAGAATCTGGACGAATTCTCCGAGGAAAACATCTATTTCAATACCAATCAGCGATACGCCCTGCTGGATACCTTGCTAGCATCCGAGGCGCGTAATCAGATCAACGAGAAGGGAATACGCGAAGAGGTTAATACCTTCATGTTCCGTGGACACGACACAACGGCTTCGGCGTTCACCTTCGTCTTTCTGCTCGTCGCCGAACATCCGGACGTTCAGCAGGCACTGGTGGATGAAATCTTGACCGTCAACTCGAGCAGGCTGGACCCACTGGCGCAATTTACGGTGAAGGACTACAACGAGCTGCGGTACATGGATCGAGTGATTAAAGAGTGCCTGCGACTGTACCCTCCGGTTCCGTTCATTGGACGAATGATCAACGAGGACAGCTGGTTCGGGGATCGTTTCATCCCAAAGGACTCGATGGCAAACGTGCTAATATGGGATCTGCACCGAGATCCGAAGCAGTTTCCGGACCCGGAACGCTTTGACCCCGATCGGTTCCTGCCGGAAAATGTTGAGCAGAGGAATCCTTACGCGTACGTTCCGTTCAGCGCTGGACCCAGGAACTGCATTGGTGAGTCTGTGTTGGGTTAAATCTAGTTGTAACTACTATCGTTATCAGTTGAACTGTGGAGCATTCTGTAGTCAGTCTCAGTTTCATCCCAGCGCTCGATCGGAATGGATTACTTAACCATATTCCTCGTGATTCTGCTTTCGCTGCTACTTCTGTACGAACTGTACCTTCGAACATCGCCGGGATATCGAGCAGCGAAGCAGTTTCCTTCGCCACGACCGTTACCCATCTTCGGTGACATATTCATACTGCTATCCCGGGATCTAGTGAGCACGTTCATGCTTGCACGTGAATTAGCTCAACGGTTCAATGACTCGTACGGACTATTGCTCGGCAGTGGGCTAATCGTCAACGCTATCAGAGCAAAGGAAAGTGAAGCTCTGCTGTCGAGCACTCGGCTGATCGACAAGAACTTGATCTACACCTTTTTGCACCCATTTCTGGGTGTCGGACTGCTGAACAGCACCGGAAGCAAGTGGTTCCACCGTAGGAAGATCCTAACGGCAGCGTTCCATTTCAACATTTTGCCGAAATTTCTGAACACGTTTCATGAAGAGTGTGAAAAGCTAGTTCAGCGATTGAACAAGGATGTGGAACAGGGGAAAACGACTTCACTGCAGCAGTTGGCGGCACGCTTCACGCTGAACACAATCTGCGGTATTATGACTGGCTCGTTGAAAGCGTTGTTTGGGTTGTTAATCAGTGTAAACCTTTGAACTGTTATTATTTATAGAAGCTGCGATGGGAGTCAAGCTGGATTCGCACACGATGGCCGATGAATACAGGGCAAAAATTAAAGTGCTGGTGGAATACTTGGTTCAACGCGTTATGAACCCATGGTTGTATGAAAACTTCGTGTATAAAATGCTGGGTTTAGAAGCGCGTATGAACAAGGTACTGAAGCCGATACATGCCTTTACCAATAGTATTATCAAGCAGCGAAGGAAGTTGTTCCATGCCACCGTCAAGAACCTTGAGGACTTTTCCGAGGAGAACATCTATTTCAATACCAATCAGCGATACGCGCTCTTGGATACCCTCTTAGCATCCGAAGCACGAAACCAGATCGATGAAGACGGAGTGCGCGAAGAGGTCAATACCTTCATGTTCCGTGGACACGACACCACGGCTTCGGCCGTCACGTTCATCTTCTTCGTAGTCGCAGAACATCCGGATGTTCAGCAAAAGCTGTACGACGAAATTGAGGCGAGCAGACCTCATTCGCAATACACGGTTAAAGACTACAACGAGCTTCGGTACATGGATCGGGTGATCAAAGAATGCCTTCGACTGTACCCTCCGGTTCCCTTCATCGGCCGAACCGTGTCGGAAGACAGCTGGTTCGCAGATCGCTTCGTACCCAAGGGTTCGATGGCAAACGTGCACATTTGGGATCTGCATCGCGATCCGGAGCAATTTCCGGACCCGGAACGATTCGATCCGAATCGGTTTCTACCGGAAAGTGTAGAAAAGCGAAATCCGTACGCGTACGTTCCGTTCAGTGCTGGACCGAGGAACTGCATCGGTGAGGAGTTACGCGTCAATTGCTGGTCAACCGAGAAATGACACCAACATGAATAAGGCTGCAAATCCGGAGATTAATCTTCTCGACTACTTTTCTCATTCCAGGACAACGCTTCGCCATGCTGGAGCTGAAATCGATTCTTACCGCCGTGCTGCGCGAATTTCGTGTGCTTCCGGTCACGAAGCGTGACGAGATTGTGTTTGTTGCCGATATGGTGCTGCGTGCGCGGGATCCTATCAAGGTCAAGTTTGAGCGGAGAAATATTTGATTTATTTTTTAATGAGGTGCCATATTGATTTTCACTAATAAAATTTTATGAAATCCTTTTGAAAATAATTTGGGTAATTCTTCTCCGCCAATTCCTGGAAATTTAGCGACTCCAACTCCGCCTTCTGAAGATTTTCTGACTACGACTCCAGCTCTCTAGAAAGATCCGACACCACCGACTTCAACAACAACTCCTATACAAAGTTTTTAAAAATAAACCGGCTCCAACTCCAGCTGCTGAAGATTTAGAGACTCTGTCTTCAACTCCATCATTGGATTGCTCAAAGTAGCTATTCAAACAATAAAAAAATATCCCACTTTACGCTTATACATTTGCTCAGATCTTGATTCTGAGTCGATATATATACGTGAAGCTGGGGTTGCGAGGTCAAATTACGAAGTACAATATTTGAGTGATTTTATAACCTTTCCTCATTGGGGTGAGGAAGACAAAAAGTACAATAACATAATTCTGGAGAATTGCTCAGTTGTTTAAAGATGATTCTAAATATCTTCAATTCTTCTAAGTCTACTAGATTTGAAGCACAATGCGAATTTGTTGAAATCTTCATAAAAATAGTCACCGATTCTTCAATAATCTTCCGGCTTCTTAAAGCAACTTCCAAAAACCACCTTGTTACCATTTTTTACCCCAAACAAAATTGCCTCCCTCGGACATAATCGGCTCAACGGCCCGTAAAAGGATAAGAAGCCACGTTTCCCTTGCTGTACCCTTAAGGATGTCCCACCCCCAAATGTCGGAAGGTTAATGTCGGGGCCAATCGTTGCATGATCGAGTGACATTTTTCACACCGTTTACCGACTTGCCCGTCCTTTCCCCGCCGTTGTAACTATACTGCAGTTGATAGCTGCCTGTGCGGAGTTCGAAGAAGGAAGACTGGAATTGCCAACCTTTCCACACACTGACTGCTGCAATATTGATTAATCCAATAAGGGCTGGTCGGTTCCTGGTTGCCGGTTAGTGTGGTGTGGTTGTAATAGGGTCGACTATCTGCTAGCCCTGCTGGCTTGTACAAAGTGTAGGAAGCGCGCAACCGAGTTGATAGAGACGGATTGATCTATCCACACGTAATTAACTTTATTCAATTAGGAGCGTAGTTTTGCTGGTTTGCCTCCAGACGTTCAATCACGTTGTCCTGCCGGCTTCGGCTTCACCCCCTCTAGGACGAGAATTCAAGTCTTTAAGGATGTTCCCTCTCTAGAATTTTGGAACACTGTTAAATTTTTTTTATCAATTTTGCGAAGTTTGCCATCCATTCCATTTTCCACGTTTGCTTTGTGTGATCATTCGTATCTTGTCATTTTTCAATTTCTCTTTTGTGTCGTTGTTCGCTCTTTCTTTTGTGCTGCTATTCGCAACACTTTTCACTGTGCCTCTTCCCGATGAAGATATGGCTTTGGCGTCGTCGCCCCCCTCTTTCGGAAAGCCGAAGCAAGAAGCTGGAAATTTATACACTTACAACTCCACCCTCATGCTCGAGGCAGGGGATTCCTTTGAACTCCCAACTCACTGACTGGGGGAATGCATTTTTCTTGTCCAGTCAGCCACCCCCGTCCGGAGCGTCGGTCGGCCCGTCCCCCGCAAATCACTTTCCCCTAATTAGGACGCTGCATTCTGGTGGGAGTTGGTTGTTGATGCCTTGAGCTGTGTCGTCTTTTTTTCCCTACTATCAAGTTTTATTTGAGGGGGAAAGCGGAAATTTTAAGCCTGTGCGGCGTCGATAATTGAATGAGGAAGCGTGCGATAAAAAGTAATTCGATTTAATAACCAGTGGTCAGAAGAGTGGGTTGTGAGGGGTGATAAAAGTAATTTGGGAAGGGAAAATGAAATCATTCCAAATTTATTAAATTTATTTGAGGAAGTAAGCAGATAACGTCTGATACCATATGAAATTAATCGGCAGAAAAATGGAAATAGGAATGGAATAACATTCATGAAATTCATCTTGAAAACAAACAAAAATATTATTGCGATTTAAGTTGCGAAAGAAGTATAGTCCAGACCCGATTATCCGAATGTTTTCGTTTGTTTCTCGATATTTCTTTTATATTATAAAACCCAAAATTACGTCTAGAATCTTCACAAATTTCAAAACGATTTATTTTTGAATAAACAGTTGTTTGGACTTATTTTTTTTATTTTTTTTTTGTATCAGCAAAAATATAATTTGCTGGTGAAATTTTCAAAACAAATGATGTAAATTTAGAATACTGAATTAAAATGACCTATTTCTACTTTGAATGTATTTATGTACAAAAAAATATGACTTTTGAACATAAAGCTTGGTTCAATGTTATGTTATGTATCGTTGTTTTGTCCAAAAATAAATTTATTGCATTACGTAATAAAATAACGCTCCCTTTGTTCAAGAGACCAAAGCTGAACAACATGATTTTGTAACGTAATAAAAATGTTTTTATCAACTTTAGGTTTAAAAGTATAAATGGGTTAATCTTATTTTAAATAACCTCAAAATTGACCCAGATGCTTAAAATAATCAAGAAAAATTTAAAGCTTGTGGAGAAGAGGGTCATTTTTTAGTGTGCCATTCATTCAAAACATGCGAGTTTTTGGTTGGAAATTCGATTTTTGTATTTAGGATTTGGCTCAAAATGTATGGACAAAGAACTCACTATCTATTTATAACCATAGAAGGTATTCTGCACCATTTGTTCGTCTACGCAAGTCTTCAAAGAAAATTGCTAGGAATAAACTCAAAAATCCTCGGCAAAATTAAAATTTATTTGAAAAAGTAACGCTCAAAAAATATAGAAACCATCCAATTTAAATTTAAACATTTCATAAAAAAAACCTATCATTAACATAAAAAAAACATGAGATCATTATTTATAATCAAAACATTCTGTACAAACTTCGAATTTCATTTTAAAATGTTATGTTATGTTACATTTGCAATCAGACTCATATTTCCAATTATATTGATAAGCCATGTTTTCAAGTAATATCCACTTTTGATCACATAACATTGTAAAATTATGAGTTTTGTTCAAAATAATCATTAACCAAATCGAATACTTAAAAATATTTTGTTTCCTGGAAGATAAAAAAGATTCTTTAAGTTGATAAATAGTTTGTTTGTATAGAAACATATATTTGATGTTAATCAACGCATATTAATAAGTTACATCATAATAAAATGATGTTATTTATTTTTATTCAATGAAACCTTTGAACATAAATGTTTACGTGCTTTTAGAAAACGAGGAATTCCAGCCAAAAACAAGAATTTTGTAGGAACTTTGTTCTAGACCCTCTCCGATTTCAAAGAAACTTTGTAGACATGTTATCCAACACTTATGTAAGCAATTTTTGTGTATATGGAGCCAGCTTCACTCGATAACGACTTTTTAGAAAAGCGTTAGTGTTTTCAAAATTTTTGTGATTCGGAATTTAACTATAGCTGTATCTGTAAACCGTTGCATCGATTCAAAAAGTGGTCAAAAACAAACCTACGGGAAATCTAACGGGCTTTCCAAAAAAAAACACGTTACTTTTATGACATTTTTAATTTTTAAAACTAAAAGTCAAATTTGAGGGTGAGCCCACGATTTATTTTCGCTTTTTTTTGTGCCTTTTTGTGTTACAAACAGGCTCATGAAAAATGCAGGATGGAGCAACTCAAGAAACTTAGCAGCTCTAAACGTATAAATTTTCAAAAACCAAACGCGAGATTCGATTCTCCAGACAATTTTACATAAAAGTTTCCATATTGACCACTGCCTTAAGTGCAATCTTTATGAAGTTACAGCGGTTTTAAAAATAAAAATGTTGAAATAATAGTTTTTTTTACTGTTTTTGGCAATTTCTATATGACAGACTTCATTTTTAAGTCTCGTAAATATTTTTAACGAAAAGCTCGGCCAATTTCCAATAAGATTGTTTTAACCACCTTTCAAAATATCTCGCTTTTTTGATAATTCAAGCTAATTTACTATCCAGATTACTACCATCCTCTGAACTACACTGAAAATATATTCTGTTTTCAGTTATAAGCAATGTTATTAGATTAGATCTGTAAGCCAATACTTCTAATTCTTCTCAAAAGTCATTATCGAGTGAAACTGGCTCCATGTACACAAAAATGGCCTACATAAATGTAGGATAACATGTCTACAATGTTTCATTGAAATCGGAGAGGGTCAGTTACAACTGATTCCCTATTTGACATGGAATTGTTCAAATATTTTTAAATGCTGAATTAATCTAAATATTATTGATTTAATTTTGTTTGTAACTCGAACCATTTTTCAATTTAGTTTATAAATGTTAACTATTATGGTATGATTCAGATAAAGAAAAATGTTCAGATAAATTCACAGTTTTCTTCATTTTAATAAATCAAATAAATCAAACAAAGAGAAAAAGTCAATCAAAAAAAGAGGAATAATGATTGAAGGGAAAAATCAATCAAAGAAGTTTTAGTTTGTAGATTTTGAGCTAAAAAATTGTTTTCTTAAGAAAGTGAAGTAAATATTTTCAAATACTGTTTTGGTAGTTGCTTCACTTTCTAATTAAATACACTTTGTTTTTTGAAATTGTATTTTGTTTTTTATTGAGCGGGGCTCTACTGACAAATGTACCATAATTATATTAACTTGAACAACTATTCATTTTAAAAAGTATTCTCAATATATTATTAGTACCGTAAAACGGGGTGACTTTGATAGCCGGGGTGATTTTGAAAGGTTTGCGATTTTTCAGCAAAATGAAGAGTACAAATTAAATACTTACGGAATGTTTTAGAATCAAACTGATCATGGTAGAGAAGTACTCAAAGTACCTCAAGAAGAACTTTTCATAACATTTTGAAAGGTTTAAAAAGTTAGTTAACTATTATTAAGAAAATGTTGATGAAAGGCATTATTTCAAACTCCTCAAAGTGTCATGATTTTCTCAATGATCATAATTTTGAATCGGAAAATGGAATACATTTTCGGATTCTTTGGACAATTTTCCGCTAGGAGAAGGTAAACTAATTTTGTAAATATTAAATAATATGTGTTTTGAAAACAAAATTCAAATAAATCTCCAAATTTAAAGTTAATTTCAATTCAACAAATTTCATATGAAATGTGAAAACTTGTGATTCGTGCTTCGAATTCAGTTTAAAATGTAATATAAATCGATAATTTTATGAACAATACTAGATTTAACGAATTTCAGGCACAATTCCGACTTTTTAACAACTTTACCTAAAATTTATATGTATTTTGTTAAAAAGCCTTAAAACTTAGTTAACTGAATGTAAACATTGATTTTTTTTCTTGAAAACTATATTAGTGATGGTTCATTTAACGTAAAAATTAAGTTTGAACTCCTATAATCTGATTTTATCAAGAAAAACTATGACTATCAAAGTCACCCCGGAATTTAAAATGAGAATTATTAACGTAAGTATTTTTCTGAGCATTATAGAAAAAAAATTTCAAGAAATAGTGCATGAACTTTGTGTGGCCTACCCCAGTACATGTTTTAAAAATAATTATCTTGAGAAAAACCTTTCCAGTTGGGAAATATTCCAAAAATAAATTGAAATCCTATCAAAGTCACCCCGGTTTACGGTACTTTCTCACAAATCCTAATTCGATTAAATTTTGTGTTGTTATCTATTCTGCACGTAATTCAACTTTGATTGCCATTCCTGGTGGTATAAAAAGTTCTTAATTTTCATAACCTGATTTGTATTTTTTTTTGCTATAAACGTATGCAAACTGTACATGAAACTTCCATAAACGGTTGATGTTTTTATGTTATCAAAATCAATTTTAACATGAAGTGAAATTTGTCTTCGACATTTTATCATCATCTTTATTTTTAGTTAATTTGTTTTTATTTATGTTTAATATTATTGCAACATTTTCTAAAAAAAATTGCCTTTCCGTATACATAATGACCTGCCTGTTGCAAAGTACAAATTACCCATTTGGTAATTTATGTTTTGCGACGTCTAGCCAAACCACCTCCCCTAAATAGCCTCCAATTAGCCCTACCCCGAAATCGCCTTCCACCTCTGCAAATTCTCTAATCTCATCCCCCCCCCCCCCCTCCCTCCCCCAAAAACACAAAAAAACAAATCCGCCATCCGTCTCCATTAGGTCGAATTTAGAGAAACCACATTTTCGCTGCAGCACAGCTTTAAAACGCTTTCCTTAAGTGGGTTTAAATTTTCCTTCCAGAAGCAACCTGGCGGGTGCTCCGTGGCACGGAACCTCAGCGAACGAAAAGTCAACACCACCCACCACCACCACAGATTTCCTCAAACTTGTACCTTCCAGTGTGAGGGGAACCGGTTTATGCTCTCTGGAAAGAGACCGGCGCATAAATCATACGGGTGGAAAAATCGCTGGAAGGAAATGTTTGTTTGTGTTGTTGTAAGAGCACACGTACACAAAACAACTTGACGGCAACACACAGTATGTAGGTCATTGTGGAAAAATGAGCGCGGGCAATAATAATAAGAGCGGGAAATGCGAGAAAGGAAAATTGGAGCCGCGAAAGAGAAGTGGGGAAAAATTGTGTACTAAGCTGCCACTAGAAATACGTAAGAACTCGCTGCTGTAAGAGTAATTGCCGTCTTAAAGAGGATTACCAGCGTTGTGAACAGCTTTGGGTGGAGGCTGGCGGATTTTCACGTTGTTCGTGGGAATTTTTAATGAGGGGACTTTGAATGGGGACGTGCATTGGAATGCTGCTGGAAAATTCAATTTGATGAGCTTTGAAACGCCTTGCAATAATCTTATTTTCTAAGAATAAACTCTGATTTGAAATCACTCCGCAAAATAATTAGGAAGGATGCGTGGACATACCGTACCAAACGCTCCGAATAACTTAAGACATTTTAACTTCTCTCAAAAATTTCTAAACTCCAATTGACATTGAACCAGACATTGTGCTTTGTGAAGAGAAGCACAAAGGCCAACTTGAGCCTTTCCCCCCAATCGATGCTGACCATTATTGTAAACCACAAAACTTTACACTCCTGCATACAGCAAACCCCGTTTCACAGGAATGTAATCGATTTTCAAGCTGGTAAGCCGCCTTAATCCCGAGAACCAATGCTATCGATTGTTCCTCACTCTCGTACGGTTCATTCTTTCGGAAGCCCATTCCGGTTTTGCGGTGGTATCCAACAATCCAACATTCCCAGCCCCATCCACACGTGGGTGCCCCAAGGTTACTCCAATGTGGTTCCTTCTTCCCAACCCCCGAAAATGCCTTCAATGTTCCCGAGACGAAACCACTTTTGCTTATATCGATTCTAAATATTTTATTATTCCGCATTCATACCCGGAATGTCTGCGGGACCATCAGGGCGTACACACACGTGGAAAAATTCTTTGCTCCTTCAACCTCACCACTTTCCACCACATGGCAACCTTAATCGAGATCGAGTTAGCTCGCATCAATCTCGTACACCTGCAGCAGCTCATACACTTTGGAGTATAGAGGAACACGTGGAACTCTTTCAGTCACATCCATCCCGGAGAGCAGGAGGCCTAGCCTAAGGTGAATCGAGATGTGTGCGAGCTGCAAAACTTTGGTGTTATACTTCTTCCGGAACTCCCACGCCGTCCCAAAGGGGAGGGGGGGAGCTGGCTGGTGGTAACATTCTGAGTTTTGAATTTGGATCAACGTAATTCGGGTGGAGTGGGGTGTGGAACGGGGGATGATGGTGGAGGGAGGACTTGATGGAGGAAGAAATTTTTCAGCCCAATATCCCCCGGGGCATACACGAGCATTATTTTCCCGGACCGAAACGGGAGTGGGACTGTGATGGGATGCGAAGTTGGAATAAATCTTACAAATATTTTTTTGAATTATCAACAAAATTTAAAAAAAAATATATCAGTTAGCATGCAAGCAATCGTCAGCTATTTCCAAGAATAAAATCATGATTATCCATAAGGCTACCAACTCTTGCTGAGCCAAAATCCGTACTCAAACCCCGATGGTTTGACACCAACTGTTGTCAAACGAACGGGGTCACTTTTTAGCTTGACACCCCTTTTAGACGGAGTTCACACACACTACCAAACGTTTGTTTTGATAGTGTGCGTGAGCGCCGTGTAAAAAGTGACAGTTCGTCACTCTTTAGTTTGACCTTGACCAACCAACGGGGTACAAACTAAAAAAGTGACCAACCAGTGTACTTTACCGATATGACACCATGGTATAACAAAAACTGTCAAGGAACTACAGTTGTCGATATTGAAGAGACCGTCGAGAGAGGGAGTTATCAAATTATAGAACGGAAAATCCAAGCAATCTTCTTTAAGGGACTGAAAATTTTATTGACAGCTGGAGCAATAATGTCATCGAGAAGAGAAGCCAGAGAGTCCACTGTATTTAGATAAGTTTGGAATTTGGGAATTAAAAATATTTTTGTTAAACGTTTAAAAGTTTACGAAATGTCAAGTTTGCTTTTACGAATAATATCGCTGTTAGTGTTTTCACGAAAACATTTCTAGAGATCCTATAAATACAAGCACAACACAAGGTTTTCACAAGCCAAAATTTGATCTTTAATTTAATAAATATGTTTTGTAAGGATTTTGAAAAGAACAATCATTGACAATCAAGTTTGAACTGAGGAAAACCCGGAAAATTATGCAAGGTATCCCTTTAAAATCAAACTGACAGTTGAATAAAAATATCTAATTAGAGAAAGCTTTGGCCCAATCAAAAAAGAAATGAAATTTTTAAAAAGTTGTTAAAATTCCGTACAAATCCGTATTATGCGAAAAATTCCGTACAAAAATTCCGGTCTGTTAAAAATCCGCAGAGAAGGTCGAAAATCCGTACGGTAAGGAAAAAAATCCGTACAGTTGGTAGCCTTAATTATCCATAATTTCCCCTTAGTTAAATCTGATTCCGATATCTACCAGTCGAGCAACTCTCTACGAAATCGGCCGGTTTCGACCATTTTTATTTTTTGTATTTTTTGATTTGGCTCAAACTTTGTGGAGGCCTTCCCTATGACCAAAGAAGCTCTTTTGTGTCATTGCACAGTGGTCCGAAACCGAAATCTAGCGTGACAAAATTGATAGCGGCCACACGTTAAGATTTAGAGCTTTGGTGTCTTCGAGACAAATGATCAGGGTCAATAGGGGCATCTTTTGGTATGGTGGACATTAGGGTGGTCCAAATTTTAGGGTGGTTCAGGATTTTTATTTTGGCGGGATGATGAGATAGCGCTTTGGTGTCTTCAGAAAAGTTGTAGAGAACATCATTCTGAGCAACTTTGCTGAAGAGCACAAAGCTCTATCTTCAAACGGGAAATTTCTAGAGCCATTTTTGTAATTTAGGTTGAAGTGTTTATGAAAAAATGAGTTTTTTGAATTTATCAACTCAGGCTTGTGTCGAAGCGAGTTGGTGTCTTCTAGAAATTTGTAGAACTTATCAAAACACACATTTATCTTCCAAGAGAGCAAAAATCGGACCTTTAAAACGAAAGTTATAGCCAAAAAACGACGAAAAAGACGCCATTTTGAAATGTGAATAACTCGAAAAGGTGATGGAGTTTGACCTCGCTCTTAGAAGCATCTAAAAGTACACATTTTAGAGTACATTTGCTGAAAACATCTCGGAGGTCTTTTTTGTTTAACTTATTTAATTTCAATTTGAAAATGAGCATTTTTTAATCGTTTTTTGCCCATAACTTTTGATAGAATTGACCAAAATTCATTTTTCAAGAATAAAAATGTTAATTTTGACAAGCTCTACAATTGTCTAGAAGGGCTCAAAAATGTACAAAATGATCTAGTGGTTGTAAAAGAAGAAACAAGTTTTAGCTGAAATATTTCAGGAATCAACTAAATAATTAAATTTATTCCTGAAATATTTTAGCCAAAAGCTTGTCAAAATTAACATTTTTATTCTTGAAAAATGAATTTTGGTCAATTCTATCAAAAGTTATGGGCAAAAAACGATTAAAAAATGCTCATTTTCAAATTGATATTAAATAAATTAAACAAAAAAGACCTCCAAGATATTTTCAGCAAATGTACTCTAAAATGTGTACTTTTAGATGCTTCTAAGAGCGAGGTCAAACTCCATCACCTTTTCGAGTTATTCACATTTCAAAATTGCGTCTTTTTCGTCGTATTTTGGCTATAACTTTCGTTTTAAAGGTCCGATTTTTGCTCTCTTGGAAGATAAATGTGTGTTTTGATAAGCTCTACAAATGTCTAGAAGACATCAACTCGCTTCGACACAAGCCTGAGTTGATAAATTCAAAAAACTCATTTTTTCATAAACACTTCAACCTAAATTACAAAAATGGCTCTAGAAATTTCCCGTTTGAAGATAGAGCTTTGTGCTCTTCAGCAAAGTTGCTCAGAATGATGTTCTCTACAACTTTTCTCAAGACACCAAAGCGCTATCTCATCATCCGCCAAAATAAAAATTCTGAACCACCCTAAGATTTGGACCACCCTAATGTCCACCATACCAAAAGATGCCCCTATTGACCCTGATCATTTGTCTCGAAGACACCAAAACTCTAAATCTTAACGTGTGGCCGCTATCAATTTTGTCACGCTAGATTTCGGATTCGGACCACTGTGCATTGGTCCACCCATACAAGTCTCCATACAATGTTTTGCAAATTTTGTTTTTCCGAGTATCTATTTTTTCTCAATAGACCACTTTGCCCAAGACACCAAATTGATCAGAAAATTCACTCAAAAGTTACAGCTGTTTGAATATTTTCATGACATTTTTGTATGGACAACAGTCAAAATTGTATGGAGACTTGTATGGGTGAGCCAATGACACAAAAAGCTTATTTGAGCCAAATAAAAAAATACAAATAAAATCCATTTCCGGTTTTGGTATAAAATTGCTCAGTCTGCTAATCCATGGAAAAAAATGTTTGAATAATCATAAATTTCGCCTCATGAATTCGTGAATAATTAGATTCATGATTTCGTGATACTTTTCATCGTCTCATGAATTTTAAAAAATAATGATTTTTGTTCATGGCAAACATATTTTTGCGGTATTCTTGAATTTTCGTTTATGAAATCATGAATATTTCTCAATTCATTAGGGTGCCCAGAGAAAAATACCCCCTGTTCCTTAAGTATAAAACGGCTATTTGGGTTACTTTAATCATCTGTGCAAATTTTGAGCGAAATTGGTTGAGATAATCCATTGGTACCCGAGCCTAAGTTGGTGAAAAAATTATCTTCTTGCAAAAATGACATTTTTAAATCGCTAATATTTTTTTCAGGATCGATTTTTACAGCTTTTGTAAGATAGTTGGGTTTTCCATATTTTTTTCATTAATTCCCATACAAACTTCACCTTTGAGTATTAACTGGTAAATGTTGACCGATTTCGCTCATATTTGGCCCAAAGTCCTTAAAATAGCTTAAGGAACAATATTCACCTTGTGGAGCGAGGTTTCGATAAAAAGTTCCTCATTTTGGGTACCCTACTATTCATGAATCTTGACTATTTTTCAAGAAGTCATGATTTTATGAAAATTATGTAAGATTTTACGATTTTTAATGCATGCAGGAATTTTACGTCGTAAATTTTTATTCGTGAATTCGTGAACCATGCTTTTAATTATTGCATGAACATTTAAATTTTTTGGTGAATGAATTCGTGCAAAACATTTTGGATTTATGAATTTTTGTTCATGTTTATGGCGTTGGAGTCGGAATTGGAATCGGACAATCCCGAGAAGAGGAGTCGGTCAATATCGACAATCAAGCTGGAGTCATGGTCAAGCTACTTAATTTATTGGTATTTTTGCCTTCCTCACTGAGGTAAGGCTATAATCCTGCTCTGAAAATGAACTTTTTATTAAAAGCTCGTAGACCCACCTTCATGTATACATATCGACTCAGAATCGAAAACTTCACCTTTGAGTATTAACTGGTAAATGTTGACCGATTTCGCTCATATTTGGCCCAAAGTCCTTAAAATAGCTTAAGGAACAATATTCACCTTGTGGAGCGAGGTTTCGATAAAAAGTTCCTCATTTTGGGTACCCTACTATTCATGAATCTTGACTATTTTTCAAGAAGTCATGATTTTATGAAAATTATGTAAGATTTTACGATTTTTAATGCATGCAGGAATTTTACGTCGTAAATTTTTATTCGTGAATTCGTGAACCATGCTTTTAATTATTGCATGAACATTTAAATTTTTTGGTGAATGAATTCGTGCAAAACATTTTTGGATTTATGAATTTTTGTTCATGTTTATGGCGTTGGAGTCGGAATTGGAATCGGACAATCCCGAGAAGAGGAGTCGGTCAATATCGACAATCAAGCTGGAGTCATGGTCAAGCTACTTAATTTATTGGTATTTTTGCCTTCCTCACTGAGGTAAGGCTATAATCCTGCTCTGAAAATGAACTTTTTATTAAAAGCTCGTAGACCCACCTTCATGTATACATATCGACTCAGAATCGAAAACTGAACAAATGTGTGTGTGTGTGTATGTGTGTGTGTGTGTGTGTGTGTGTGTGTGTGTGTGTGTGTGTGTGTGTGTGTGTGTGTGTGTGTGTGTGTGTGTGTGTGTGTGTGTGTGTGTGTGTGTGTGTGTGTGTGTGTGTGTGTGTGTGTGTGTGTGTGTGTGTGTATGTATGTATGTGACCAAAATTCTCACTGAGTTTTCTCAGCACTGGCTGAACCGATTTTGATCGAACCAGTTGCATTCGACTTGGTTTAAGGTCCCAAACATCGCTATTGAATTGTTTGAAGTTTCGATAAGTAGTTCAAAAGTTATGTATAAAAACGTGTTTTCGCAAATATCCGGATCTCAATTATATGCACGTAAACGATGTCCGGATCCATCATCCGACCCATCGTTGGTTAGGTAATTGAAAGGCCTTTCCAATGAGTCAAAATTATTGAAGATCTGGCAAGCCTGCCTCGAGTTATGACCACTTAAGTGATATTTATGTACTTTTTTGAAGCCGGATCTCTCTTAAATGTATGTAAACTATGTCTGGATCCATCATCCGACCCATCGTGAGTTAGGTAATTGAAAGGTCTTTCCAATGAGTCCAAAACATTGAAGATCTGGCAACCCTGTCTCGAGTTATTACCACATAAGTTATATCTGTGTTTTTTTCTGGAACTAAAAAAAGCTGAAATGTGTGCCCAAACCACTCATACCTATTACCCATTTTTGTTAAAAAGTGAGGAAGGCATCAACCACATATGTGGATTTGGTTAGTTTTTTTTCTAGATATTTTTGTATTGCAGGTATTTTAATTATTTTAATTATTTTAAGTATTTTAAGTATTTTAAGTAGTTTAAGTATTTTAAGTATTTTAAGTATTTTAATCATATTAACTATTTAGGTATTTTAAGTATTTTAAGTCTTTTAAGTATTTTAAGCATTTTAAGTATTTTAAATTTTATGTAAAGATATATCCGTGAACCATGATGAATTGAAATAAAATCTTTGTCCAAACTCACTCCCTTCCACAGCTTCAACAGGAAACTCTCCTCCAGAATCCCCTTGGAGAGCTGATGCCGTTCCGTTCTATAACGTTGAACATCGCATCACCTTGGGGAGCAGCTTCAAGAGAGAGAAAGAAACGGGTATCTCCGACTGACGCAAAAACTGTTAAGCAAAACCCAGCCCAGCGGCTTGGAAGTAAATTCAGCGTGAAATCTTCCGTCTGCTGCTCCTCGTCGATATCTCTTCAGAAGCGCCACACTCGACTGTCTGTGTGTATTAGATAACACCTTTGGCCCCTGCGGGAATCTGTGCCGGTGTGGTTTGATGTTGGTTTTTTCGAGGCGTGCAATCGAGCAAATGGATCTTGTGATCAATTTTGAGCTTGTGTTGTTTCAGTGTTTAGGCATGTTGTGCTTTTTTGTATGGTTGAATTTTGTTTGTGAAAAATTATACGGGAGCAACATTTTTGGGAAAACAGAATCAGCACCATCTCCTGGGAGAACTGCCGAATCTCTTTGTACAAATACAGGTGAAATTTTGTTCTGAAAAGTTCTCCATCATCATTAGTGTGATTTGGGTTGGGTCTCAGAGGAGCTGACCTAATTTTGAGATAGTGAGTTGAAGAAAGCTTTTTTGCATCCATTTTTAATTCATGAGAGCTTTTGTTCAATATAAATGATTTTTCAAGTTAATTTTACTTCAAATGTTTCCAGTATTGTAAAATCAGCAGTCGTTTTTTTTTTTTAATATCAGTTTTAAATTATTTTTTAATGATCATCATTGATATTTCCCAACAAGTTCAGCCTGAAGTGCACAACCAAACCTCAAATAAAGGATTCACACCATCAACCACCACCACCACACATGCCTCGAACCAATCCGTTTAATCCTGGCCGGCTCAAATTACTTCCTCGCTAGTGCTTCCACCCACAGTGACTAATCCCATATTGTTTTAAATTAATAATCTGCTTTCATATTCAGTTATTATTTCCACTTCCACCAACATCCCTACGTTCTGGGAACTCGGTCGACTTCGTTGTTGGAACGGTTACGACAGGAAGGACTCATTTAGCTTAATTCACTCCACCACCGCCACCGCCGACCGGATTGACTGTGGAAAAGGAGTTGCTAATGCAGTGTTGGCATCCTTGTTTTTGTTTACTCCCGTGAAGTGAACGAGCAGAAAGCACCTGGCAGCCAGTCAGGAACAACAACTGGGAGGGGGGTTGTAGAGGAAAGGTGAACAGGAGCGTGAGTGGGTAAGATTTCGCGATTTTTAACCCTTAAGTGGTCAGGTAATTAAATTTTGGATATGATTTTTTTATGTCACAATTTTATTTAATGTTTTAAATAATGAAAGTGTTTAATAATGGAACAAATATTTTGATGTTATTTCGTCGTTAGTTTAAGTTCACTTATATAAAAATCACAAATTTCTAGGTATCGTGATTCATTAAAACAATTCTGTTTAAAACATGCAATTCGAGACAAAAAAGTACGTTATTTGTGTGTGGCACTTTAGAAATTGATTTGAAATGGAATGAATATATTTGCAAAGCATATCTTTTTGAATGTTTTGATACTGAGAAATAGCTTGAAAATAAATTTTCAACTAAACAGAAAACAAATCAAAATTGTACTTTAAAAATTTAAAAAATACAAAGTAAAGCAATTCTCAAGAATTTTGCAAATCGATTTTTATTGGACTTTTTGATCTGTATAGGGGAGAGTGGGGAGACTTGATCCCCGGGGACACTTGATCCCAAGCCTGTATCTCGTCAGCATGTGGGTAAAACATTTAGCTTTGTTCTAGAAAGTTGTGAGAAATTGGCTAAAACTCATTGTAGAAAACTAAGAAAAAAATTAAAAAATGTTTAGATTGAGTTACACACATTTTTCTAAAAAGTGCTGCAAAAAACTTCCAAGAGATCTTTTTTCTTTGTTTTGATAAGTATGGAAAACACTCAAAAATTGTGGTTTGGTTGAGCGTTTTAGCAGAATGCATTACTGTGAATACAAAGAGACGAGTTGTTCCTTTTAATTCCGCCACTCAAAAATTATTCAAAAAAATATGTTTTATACATGAATTGTTTGATAAACATATCAACTCCAAAACCCTTACGCATTTGACGTTAAATTTATCGTCATACTATTTTACAATCAATTGTTTAAAAAAAATGCGTTTAGGGAGACTTGATCCCTGCATTTTTACAGTCACTGAAATCAGCCTCAAGATTAAATAATTGGGCTGGGGTTTCATACATAGTTTCCTTTGGTATAGTTGTACATAACTTACTGCAGTTTGAACCATTTTTCAAAAGTGTTGTAAACAAAAATTACCAGCTTTTGTAAACATGCTCAATTTTGGTTTAAAAAAGAAAATTTTGAGTTTTTAAATATTTTGCATGCTAAACTTGTTATATTTTGAACACAAACGTACAGGTTTTATGTGAAATAGCTGTAACTTATAGAAAATTAAAAGTATGGATGAATAAGAAACATTTTGCTTAACATTTTTTCAAAATGATGAAAGGGGGATCAAATTACCCCGAACATTTTGAAAATGCCGGTTTAAAATATTTTTTTTAAAACACTTGGCATGATTCGAAGAGTTTATCTGGTGAAATACCCTTATCAGCCAAACATAGTTGAATGTTTAAGCTTTCAATTCATGCAAAAAGTTCATAGTTTCGTGAGAAATGGACAGAGTTTTGTGCGATACAAAAAAAGGGGATCAAGTCTACCCACTCTCCCCTACGTCTATGTCCAAATAAGCCATATGCAACATTAGTTTTATCATACAATGTCCAAATTTTGAGCTGTCCATAAAAAACGTGCTATGAAAACATTCGATAATTGGTATCTCAAGAAGTTTGCTGATCAATTTGGTGTCTTGGACAAAGTTGTAAGTAATGATTGAGGCTTTTCAGTAAAAGAAATAGTCAAACTGTAAAAAAATTACATATTTTTTTAAAATAACTTTATATAAGAAACTTTGATTTTGACAAACTTCACCCCCTTCCATTTTTTTCAACAATTTGCTTTTGATTAAGTTATTTTTTGTTTGTTTGAAAAATATTGTTTCTTGAAAAGTATCGAACGTGCACACAAAAAATTTAAAATGCATTTTTAGATTCAAGATTGAGTTCTAAATCAAAAAGTGCTTTTGTACCATTTTGATCTATTTCACCGTCTAGAGTGTTGACCATATTTTTGTTAAATTATTTAACAACTCTTTTTAGAAAATAAAATTCATTCTTTCATCTTCGAGTCGTGTTTTGAGAAAAAAAACAAGCAAATATTTGCAAGGCCGTATCTCAGCAAAAAAAAAAATATATTGTGAGAATTTTCTCACCTTTCCGAATGTTTTGATTAAAAAGATAGACGCTATTCAAAGAAATACAATTGTGTCATGAAGTGTGGAATTCAATTTCACATTTATAAAATAATATTTTTCTTCGTGTATAAATTTTAAATTTCAGGAAAAATATGTTTAGTTAAACTCTGTGAGCCAAAAATATGTTATTTCTGTCTAATTCTAACTTGAACTCTAACAATTAGAAATATAAAAATAATAACTGTCAACAAATCGTCGCCGTCGTGCTAACTTGTCGTACATGCCATTTTGGGCAGCTCACACTGCCTCACATTTTGACCTTCACAGATCCCCAAAATTCGATTTCAATCCTGAGATATTCAATAAAAACCAAAAAAGCTCCGCAGATTTTAGTCACTTTTCATATGAAAGAAGTTTCTATCTTGTCGTGATATCGTGTCACTCCCTGAAAATTTAGGTAAGTGTGACATTTGGCCAAAGGGATTTCAGGTCAGGATGCGTTTGACGCACGTACAAGTGAGACTACCGTAAACATTTGTAATTATAACTCGGGACTCCGGCAACCAAATACAACCAAACTTCGGGACAATGCATAGAATGGCCAGCCAAACAAAACGTGTTTGTTATTGTTTACATTGCGTGCTTAGGTTTTTGTTTATTCAAGGTCAAACATTAAAACGCGTCTTTCTGGGAGCGTCGAAATGGCGGGTGCGACATGATAGCACGACAGCGTCGAAATATAAACTTGAATTTTATTCAATAATTTATAAATAATTATGGGGAAACCGGGAGATTTTTTAAAACATATTCGAAGGTTCTGTCCAATTAGCAGAAATATTAATTTTAATTTCTTTTATTTCAGCTCTGTGGGCCAAAAATACATAATTTCTTTTGAATTCAAACAAAAATTCTAAAAAATCTGATGCAAATATTATTCAAAGTTTTTGTCCCTCAACTCTGGGCGGGGCCAAATTGCAGGGTAAAAAAAATAAAAATATATGAAAATTCGTGTTTTCCATATTTGAATGACAAAAGTGCGTAATTTTACACTAGTTCAGATGTTTTTTAATCATTATTTTTCAAAAACTGCCAAAATCAAAAATTTTAGCGAAAAGAAACTACATCTAAAACTTTCAAACATTTAAAAGATTTTTTAACTAACCCAAATATCCTAAAAATGATTCTCAATGCAGAGGAATGCATTTTACATTGGATTCAGGCTATTGCACTTAAATTTGCATTGAATAATTGAAGTCTTTAGAAAAAAAATTGTCTCTTGATTTTGCGGCTCGAATTTCAAGGGGAAGGGGCAATGAAAACTTAAAAAAATGTACTAGGGAAGTTAGAAATAAAAAAAAATAACAGTCAACAAATATTAACTTGAATAATGTGCAATAATTTATTTTTTTTTATATTCAGAAGTTCTGTCCGATTTGGAGCTATATTGATTGAATGTGGGCCAAATATTTATTATTTCTGCTGAATTCTAACTAGTACTCTAATAAGGCTGATGTTAAAAGGGAGACAAATACCTTAAATAAAATTTGTGCCAGGAAAATAAAAAACAACTGTCATCAAATATTAATTTGAATTTTTGTTCTAAAATTAATTTAAAAACTATGAAAAGCATGGAAACAACTTTTTTTTTTGAGATTCAGGAATTTTTCCCAAAATATTCGAAAGTTCTGTCCGATTTTGGAGTAATATTGACGTTATCCTTAAACATGATCAAAGACATATGTCGGCTTAAAAAATAAATAAAAATCGGTATGTTAAATAAAATATTGGATTCTAAATACTATCTCTGTAATTAAAAACACCATGATAAAAATTAATAGCCCTTAAGGGTTTCCTCAACCCGCTTACATCAACCTAGTAACAGTCTGCGTCGGGGACCACAAACGGCTTGAATCTGCCGCGGCACCATCACCATTTGAGCCCAGAGACTACTGCTTTTCCAGGCCACGGGAAGCCCCGCAGCAGCAGCTAACAGAGTCATTAGCATAAACCCGTAATGTGTCCCAATTAATCATAATGTGAAAAGTCTGCGCCCGGGTGAATGAATTAACATACTTTCTTTTTTTCGGCGCGATTCGGTGGGGGAGCCCACGTAGTTTCAGGTGGAACTCCTGTAATATTCATTACTGCTGCACGGTTTGCTGGCAACACTTCATTATGCGTGCACGGCGACGTTATTGACGGCTCTTTTGAGATGTTGCCTTCTTTTTCGAACAAAAAAGGGCGATTCACGGGTCGGGTTCACGGCGTAATGATGTTCCCTTGATGGCGATAACGACGTGATTGGCCTTGAATTATTGAGCCAGGTGTGGGTTGGAATGGCGCTGGAAACCAAGGTGAAGTCTCAACAACGATTCCGAATAATTTAATCCTGATTGCTCAAATGAAGTAGTCCTTCGTCTGCAACTCCAATTTCAATTTGTAACCACAACTCCAAGAACACAAATTCCGTCAACCCGCAACATTCCCGCGAATCCTTGCGAGAAGCAGCGATCCCCAGCCATTCCGCTGATTGACGACGTCACATTAGTTCAATTGTCACATCATCTAACCAACGTCGTCGTCCCGTCGTTGTCCTCTCGGTTGGCAACGGAACGGAATCCGACGTTGTCGCAGGACCAAGACAAATGTCTTGGCGTAGCATTCCATTCGACTAGCTTATGCGAGGACGACGACGTTGGGGAGTCTCAACAGTTAGTCAGTCAAAGTGCTACTTCACTGTTGTGATGACGATTGTAGCACTCTGTCGGAGTTGTGGTAAACTACGTTCTTCACTCGCAAAGCTACAGTTTCTGGCGAAGCAGAAATACCAACGTGCGGATGCGAATAATAAGCTTCCAACTGCCATCATCATCACCATCGTCGCCATGTGCGCAACAGCAAGGAAAAGAAAGGGAATCGGTTCTGTTGTGGGCTTATGGAAAGCTTTTCTGGGATCCAAGCAAAAGTGATTTTTTAGCGAAGCTTGTGAACATCTAATTTTTTTTTTTTAACTCTGATAAATTTCAATTTTGTTTAAACCAAGAGGTTTTGACTGACAAGTTTTTTTAAAGTTTTATCAAATTCTTAAAATGACATGGAATTTTCTAACAAACACACACACACACCAACAAGATTAGTCAGTCACAAGTTGAACGCGAAAATGAAAACAAATGGCAGCTTACGCGCTTAAGCGTCACAATCGTGGTTCCATCATAGTCAGCTCTTATCCAGAATGACGACACAAGTGAAGGCACTTGACGATTCGGATTCTCGGAACGGAATCATCCCCAAGCTCAGAGTGGAGACAGACGGATTATTCCGAGCGTTTCGCGATAATGCTCTCGCATCGTTACCATTTCGCAGAGGGAATTTATCAAGAGAACTGAGAACGTGACCTAATCCAACATTTTTGGAAGCGTTGAGTGGATTTTGGAGGCAATTTGCTGAATCAAGAAAAATTGTTTGAATCATTTGTTTTAATCGTTTGAAAGTCAAACAATTTGTCATAATTGTAATCCATTGTTTTCAATTAAATAACAAAGATTGCAAAGTGACACCTTGTCAGGACAAACAATTACGGCATGACACTGTTTACGCATTCCAAATTTAATATTTATTCCCATAATTGAGTGCAAACAGACGGAGCAGGAAGTTCACCCTCCCTTAATTCCTCCAATCCACCCTCCAAAAAATACGACTAAAGCCCTCTATGATAGCTGCCAAGACAGCTGCCAAGATTTATAATTCAAAATTTAGCACTCTAGCACGACTTCACCAGTGAAGGGAAAATCACTTCCACTGCAGTTTTGATTTGTTTGGCCCAAGAATCCTGAAAAAGAGCTTTTCACAACACTGCCAACCTAACAATAGCTGCAAAGTTTAACTCACCGAATTTTCTTCTGCTGAGTGCGATAATTTTCCTCCCCTTTTGCCAGCCAAAAACTTTCCTCCGAAAATCCTAACATTCGTTATCTATTGTGTGAGTGCTATGATTACTAAACTGTCGGAAATTTCGGAGGGGGTGGATTCCGAGTTGCAGCTCATTTTCGGAATTAAACGTAAATTGACAGTGGGAAGAAATTAGTCGGAGCGGGCACCCGCCCCAAACCGAAAAATAGTTCAACCAGGGCGGGTGGTGGAGAGTTGAAAGTTTTCTGATTTAATTTTGCTTGATGATCCGCTGCCGCTGGTGCCGCAGAATTTCCGGGATTAGAATTCCATTCGCACTGTGGTGACTGGAGGGTGGAATTTGGTGACTGTGTGGCGCAGGGATGAATGTTGGAGGTGATTTTAATTGTGACAAATTAAGTTTTTAAAGCATAAACTGGTATTTATATTACAGAATGGTCCATTCCTAAATAAATCAGTTGCTAGAGTTTTTTTTGGTTACCAAACGAAGAGTAAATTTCAATGAGCTAATTAATTTTTTACAGATTTTACTATCTATTTTGATATTATTTCAAATCTTTCCATTTGCTAATCATATAAAAAAAATCTAGTGAAATTTCAACCTTCTTTTTGCTACTTTTAAATCTTCAAATGTTCAAATCTAGATTTTTTTTAAAGGGTCCTATAAGCTATTGCCATTCATATGTTTATAAGACCTTTTAAAAATTCTAGAAATACTTCAAATCTGCAAATTTTCAAACCTTCAAATCTTCAAATCTTCAAATTTTAAAGTCATCAAATCTTCAAACCTTCAAATCATCAAACCTTCAAATCTTCAAATCTTCAAATCTTCAAATCTTCAAATCTTCAAATCTTCAAATCTTCAAATCTTCAAATCTTCAAATCTTCAAATCTTCAAATCTTCAAATCTTCAAATCTTCAAATCTTCAAATCTTCAAATCTTCAAATCTTCAAATCTTCAAATCTTCAAATCTTCAAATCTTCAAATCTTCAAATCTTCAAATCTTCAAATCTTCAAATCTTCAAATCTTCAAATCTTCAAATCTTCAAATCTTCAAATCTTCAAATCTTCAAATCTTCAAATCTTCAAATCTTCAAATATTCAAATCTTCAAATCTTCAAATCTTCAAATCTTCAAATCTTCAAATCTTCAAATCTTCAAATCTTCAAATCTTCAAATCTTCAAATCTTCAAATCCTCAAATCTTCAAAACATTTAAGAATTATTGAATTTAAGATTTTGATTAGGACTTTTCTGAAAAAATAGTCACTCACTAAAAATTACCCATTCATTCTCACAAAAACTCGATTTTGACAAACTTTGCCCCCCTTTCGATTATTTTTATTTTTTATTATGTTTTAGTAGACAAAAGTGCCAATTTTTGAGCTTTAGAATATTAAGAACGTTTTTTTGTGACCAAGTCATAATTTAAAAAAAAAAGAGCTTTTACCAAAATATTGAAAATATACAAAAAATCGAACAACACTTTTGAGCTTTTTTTAAAATGTTCATCTCTACAAAGCCGTTATTTTTAGGTTATGTTATTCAACATTTATTTTATTTTCGAAAAAAAGTGTCCATCCTTGTACATTTTTGGAAAAAAATATGTTCACAAGGCTGAGAAAATTCTCTATAATAAGCTTTTTTCGGACATTGTTGATCCTTGCAATGAATAAAATTTGCGAAAATTCTCTGAAACATCAACAATACACATTTCTAGCAAATGGTTCATGGCATTCTGGGAAATGATTTTGGTCATGTGATGTTTTGAGAAAAAAACGAAAATATCTTTTGAATTTGATTCGACAAAATTTACATTCGATTTCATGCAATTTTTTTATCGTTAAAGTTTGGAAGTTTTCATATAATTTTTCTTTATTTTTTGAAAATAATGTAATCCAATTGTTATGATTTGCTTCATAATGCACGAAAAAAAAACGATCCGAAATACATTTACTTTTGAAGATTTTCAGAAAATACTTTGAATTAAAATAGTACATGTTGCACACATTTTTTTAAATGATTTGAAACCATGTGCATGAGAGCTAGCATCAATCAGATTAATGATTGAATTTAAGCCATTACATTACATTACATTCTTCAGTAACAAAAAAAAAATAAGTTTTAAATTAATTCATCGATTACACAACTCGACATTCTTGAAGTTGATGTCAGTAAACGCCTCAGTTTCGTCAAGGAATGATAGATTTGTGCTTACTTAACAAGCTCCAATTGATGGCATTTATTTTTAGTGGATTCCCTGCCAAAAAATAAAATTATAAATTTGAGAACAAATTCTTTAGAATTATCTTAAACAACCATGCGCACCCACGTGTATCTATGGTTGTAGCAAAATATGGGGGTGCGCACGGTTGCTTACATGAGGGAAAGCATGGTTGTTCCATAGGTTTTATACCCCAATTTACAATTTTATTTATTTGCAAAGAATTCACCAAAAACCAATTCTGTTGATTGGAGCGTGTTCTGGGAGCCCAAATCTATCATACCTTGACGAAACTAAGGCGTTTACTGACATCAACTTCAAAAATTTCGAGTTGTGTTATTTAAAATATCTGAAAGGTATCTTAAATAGTGATTTGTTTTGTTATTCTTTATAGAATACATCCCAAATCCAAACTGTTAACATCAAACTCCACCAACTTTCGGGATGGCGCCAGCACTACGGACCCCTAGAATGTTCTGCTCTTCACACCCTCCAAATCCTTCAAAATGTCACCCTCCAGCAACGCTTAAAGTTCTGCCACCCATCGGAAGAGGAAAATTAATTAGAAATAATTTATTGCCATATCTGCGTGTGGATACGAGTGCGACGCAATTTCAGCAAATATTTTCCCCCGTTAGTGTTTGTAAACTGACGAATAATTCACGAGTATTGAGCATACTTTTTTTTTGTGATTACTCACGTCACGCATCATGAGCACTATAAATATTTCTTCCATCAGGGGAGGAGAAGTGAGTGTGGAAATGGTTTTCGGTTAATTAAGGTAAAGCTTTAGAGTGGATTTTCCCCCCGTTTTCCGGAAAAATAAAAATGTTGCGAGAGATTTTGAATTTTTATTTTATGACACCGAAATCCACTCTTCCGACAGGGCGAGAATTTTTATTCGACGAAGGGAGTGAGAAACGTTCGTAAAAATTTGACCCATCATGGTCTCCCCCTCCATTACTTGAAATTCACAGACGCGGCCACATTTTAGAAGGAATTAAGGCACTGTCAGAAAGACTGACAGGAAGCTGGATGCAGGCTGGATAAGATGATGGGGGTCAGTCAGTCATTTTATGAGCGGGCGGATTTGCGGGATATTTCGGGAGTGTTTCTTCCGAATCATGACACTTTGGAGTGGCGGCATTTATGACAGACAGATTTTTTTTTGTGGAACAGGGTGGTGGGACACGTGCACAAGTGGTGATTAAAATTTGATTATGAATTTGATTTTTAAGATAAATAATGAAAATTATAATTCTGTTCATACAAAGTTGTTGAATACAACTAAAATTGATCACTTCTACCTACAAATTTACTTTAAATATCAAACCAGTTCTATCACACTCAAGTCAGCCAATTGATCACGTCCCCAAAGGCAGAACTGACTTTGTGGTTTGACACAAAACTAGCAGAAGTGCACGTAGCTTGGTCTTTTTCGAATTGTTGGCACGCAGCCACATCCCCCAAGATATTGTCTTGATGTCGCTCACGGCACACGGAACCAGAACCTCACCGCAAGTTGCAAGCTGCCGAGAGCGAGACGACATAGTTATTTATTGCAACCCATTAGTAGGGGTTGTCCTCGAGGCAGCTACCCACTATCGGCCAGCAGAAGCAACCAACTATTATTGAGCCGTCTGATGTCTCCTGGCTAGAAGTCAGGAGAGTGGGGTGGTCAACGTTGCATTATAATATTGCGACAGCAGCTCTCTCCGACATGCTTGCGGAAGTCAAGATCGAAATCGAAGCCTGAGGGCCTGGTCAGCGCAGTAGTGGTGCAAGGCAAAAAAGGGATAATGATGATGAAGTTATCCGTTTTCTGGTCCGACGGACTTCGACTTCTTTGACTACGGGATAATGTGGCATTGAAAAACGAAGGCAATCGACGAAGGCTCGGAACCACAGGACAAGAAAGGATCTACGGGCTGGTATTGACGACATCGAACGGGATGTTTTGGAAACGTTTGTCCTGCTGGAAATAATAGAGGAATGGGGAATTATACTGCACTGCAGATTGGCTGCCTTTGGTCTCAGAGTAAAGCTGGTTTGTCTATTCTTTGGGTATTGTGAGCAAATTTTAGGGTTGACGAAAAACGTTTTCTTTGTGATTACTTGTTCAAAAGAATTAATTAACATAATGTGATAGAAAGATAACTCTTGTTTGAAGAAGAATTTTGTCTGAGATGTCTCAAAGGTCTCATTCTCAATCTCATCTCAATCTCATCTCAATCTCATCTCAATCTCATCTCAATCTCATCTCAATCTCATCTCAATCTCATCTCAATCTCATCTCAATCTCATCTCAATCTCATCTCAATCTCATCTCAATCTCATCTCAATCTCATCTCAATCTCATCTCAATCTCATCTCAATCTCATCTCAATCTCATCTCAATCTCATCTCAATCTCATCTCAATCTCATCTCAATCTCATCTCAATCTCATCTCAATCTCATCTCAATCTCATCTCAATCTCATCTCAATCTCATCTCAATCTCATCTCAATCTCATCTCAATCTCATCTCAATCTCATCTCAATCTCATCTCAATCTCATCTCAATCTCATCTCAATCTCATCTCAATCTCATCTCAATCTCATCTCAATCTCATCTCAATCTCATCTCAATCTCATCTCAATCTCATCTCAATCTCATCTCAATCTCATCTCAATCTCATCTCAATCTCATCTCAATCTCATCTCAATCTCATCTCAATCTCATCTCAATCTCATCTCAATCTCATCTCAATCTCATCTCAATCTCATCTCAATCTCATCTCAATCTCATCTCAATCTCATCTCAATCTCATCTCAATCTCATCTCAATCTCATCTCAATCTCATCTCAATCTCATCTCAATCTCATCTCAATCTCATCTCAATCTCATCTCAATCTCATCTCAATCTCATCTCAATCTCATCTCAATCTCATCTCAATCTCATCTCAATCTCATCTCAATCTCATCTCAATCTCATCTCAATCTCATCTCAATCTCATCTCATCTCAATCTCATCTCAATCTCATCTCAATCTCATCTCAATCTCATCTCAATCTCATCTCAATCTCATCTCAATCTGAATCTGAATCTGAATCGGAATCGGAATCGGAATCGGAATCGGAATCGGAATCGGAATCGGAATCGGAATCGGAATTGGAATTGGAATCGGAATCGGAATCGGAATTGGAATCTGAATCTAAATCTCAATCTCATCTGATTTCAATTTTTAAGTTTTTTTTTGTTTCAAACAGTTTTTTCAAAAAATTAAAACATTTGCTAAACTTTCCACAAAGTCTTCCGAAAAATCGACAAATCCCCACTCAAAATGTGACCTTCTCCAACTCCCAAGGGATCTAATCTAAGTATCGTCTAATAGATAATTAAACCTTATCCAATTAGTGAGGGGCCTCAGTTTCCAGCCTTCGAAAGCACAGCAAAAACCGGCAAAGCCAGGAAATTCCGTCAACACCATTAGGAAGCTTTCGCTTCCAGCGCTGACTCTGACTTTTTCCCGCCGGAAAAGCCGCCCGGCACACTTTTCCAGCAGGCATTTCAACTTTTCACAAGACTGATTTCTTCGTCGGCATTTTGCCTTCTTCTCACACCCGCGCGGAGAGATTTTCGGATTCTGGCCCACAAACTCCGGCCTCCGTCTGTGAGTTCTAGGACTTTTCCGGAAATTTCAACTCTCTGACTCAGAGTCTCCGAGCCTGCCGTGACAGTGTTTGTGTCCGCAAATGTCATGCCAGTCAAGTTCTGAGGAGGAGCCGCTCGGAAAGCTCATCCCGTGGCACTCGGGGGTTTGGCTTGGTAGAACAAACAATTAAAGTGAATAATGTCGTTAAAGGTTTCAAGTTGAGGGATTTCGGCTTGATGCCAAGGAGGAGGTTAAGCAGAAAATGAGGTTGATGTTGTTTCAAGGAAAAATCTGCGACTGACACTTTTGTTTAATGCTGACCTGATTTCAAAAGAAGCGAAAGAAATTTAACTTTCAAGAGCTGGAGATCATCTTATGCTTCAAGTTGAAGAACAAGCTCTTCGTTTCGAGGACTGGAATGTAAATACGAGCATGGAATTGTGTATAATTCCGACAATATCCATGCGGTTTCTGGAGGCATTCCAAAACTGAAGCAAACAATTTTATAAAGCACAATTAATTACAACAGTGAGGTAGGTAAACTACGCAGAGTCGGTGTAGGTTACATGTAAAGTAGTGAACGTTATGCCCCATTTTCCCCTACCAATCTCTAGAGTCCCTTTCAAAACAAGGATTGTACGACGATGACAAATTCTTAGCTTTCAGCATCGATTTGCTTGGTTAGATTGTCTTTGTAGTACTGATTCAATACCGTAGCTGGATAAGGAGGCCATTTCTAGTTGCAAGTTCTCAGTTCTGGTTTGTGGTAAAATATAAATAATCTCCCTGACAAGCCCGGAAAGAGAACGTAGCTCAATTGATCCCATAACATTGCAATTACAGTGTGGGTGCATTCTGGTTTGCAAGTTGGAGAGTTGTGTAAATGTTTGATTGCGATCGATACCTAATTCATGGCAGATGAATGGTGTGCATTTGCTGTAATTGGTTGCAGATTGAAACATACCTGGAAAGAAAAAAAGAAGAAAAGTGATTAGTTAGGAATCATTCAGAGCTATATCAATGTATGATCAACCGTATACCATGAATCAAATAAAGTTGTTCAGTAATCTTTTCATAATGACATAACAATTGTGATGCGTTAAAAAACAAAAAACAAAAAACAAAAAACAAAAAACAAAAAACAAAAAACAAAAAAACAAAAAACAAAAACAAAAACAAAAACAAAAACAAAAAACAAAAAACAAAAACAAAAACAAAAACAAAAACAAAAAACAAAACAAAAACAAAACAAAAAACAAAAACAAACAAAAACAAAAAACAAAAACAAAAAAAACAAAAAAACAAAAAACAAAAACAAAAACAAAAACAAAAACAAAAACAAAAACAAAAACAAAAAACAAAAACAAAAAACAAAAAACAAAAACAAAAACAAAAACAAAAAAACAAAAAACAAAAACAAAAAAACAAAAACAAAAAACAAAAACAAAAACAAAAAACAAAAACAAAAACAAAAACAAAAAACAAAAACAAAAAACAAAAAAACAAAAAACAAACAAAAACAAAAACAAAAAACAAAAACAAAAACAAAAACAAAAACAAACAAAAAACAAAAAACAAAAACAAAAACAAAAACAAAAAACAAAAACAAAAAACAAAAAACAAAAACAAAAAACAAAAAAAACAAAAAACAAAAAACAAAAACAAAAACAAAAACAAAAAACAAAAACAAAAACAAAAAACAAAAACAAAAAACAAAAAACAAAAACAAAAAACAAAAACAAAAAACAAAAACAAAAACAAAAACAAAAACAAAAACAAAAAACAAAAACAAAAACAAAAACAAAAAACAAAAACAAAAACAAAAAACAAAAACAAAAAACAAAAAACAAAAAACAAAAAACAAAAAACAAAAAACAAAAAACAAAAAACAAAAAACAAAAAACAAAAAACAAAAAACAAAAAACAAAAAACAAAAAACAAAAAACAAAAAACAAAAAACAAAAAACAAAAAACAAAAAACAAAAAACAAAAACAAAAAACAAAAAGCAAAAAACAAAAAACAAAAAACAAAAAACAAAAAACAAAAAACAAAGAAATAATTGATATTACAACTTTTTCCATAACTAAAAAACACATTTAGAAACAAAAATTCTTGTCAGAGGTAACCGTCCTTTAATCTCAAAAAGTTCATTTTTTTATTTAACTCAGAAAGATTACCAAAATTTTAAATTGAATCTAAAACTAGAAAATTAACGTCCCTTTCCCTGCAAATATCACAATTTTCCTTGACCTACGACACTTATCCGTGTTCCGACAACATCAGGCAAACATAAGCTCCATCAGACTCGGAGCCAATCAATCGGCTCCAATGGCTTATACTGTTCCAGTTGAACCTTCCTCTTCCAGTTCCACCCCGCCATTGCAAACACATCCGGATGACATAATCGTGCCCGATTGTCAACATCATAAATATGAGCTGAGCTGGACTCGAGCGTTGCAAGGGAGAGGGACGTGTCCTGAAGCAGGACTCTTTTTTTTTCTAGCGGGGGGAAACAACTCAGTAACAACCTAACCTCAATCTGGTTGGGTTTTTTACGTCCCGTTTTACTTACTCAGCTGATAGTGTTTGTTAGGGTGGTATTTTGAACAGATTTTTTTTTTCAAGAATATCTGCTTAAATGTAAATTTCAATTTAAGAAGCTGAGTTCATTTTTTTCTGAATTTGAGAACCACCCTAGTTCCCGTCTATCCACCGACTCAATTCCGACTTATGTTTCACCCGTGAGCATCAACCAGGCTAATAACAAATAAAATCAATCAAATATTGACACAGTCGTGCCCATAAATATTTAATCAAGGTAAATTGATCCCATTAACCTGCCTCGGGGAAAAACTGAATCTAGACAAGTTGTTTTCCCGTTGTCACAAGTGAGTGTCTTTTTAAAATAAATGTAAGCTTCATCATTAAGCGTGTGCAGAGATGATAATTCCAGCGTGATCAAAGTGATATCACAAAATTTAAAGCCTCACAACAGTTTCAACGAGGCGAGCCCTTAATGTGCACGCAGGAAAATTCCACGATTTTCCTCTTTATGACAAGCACTTGAAGCAAGATCAAACAACAGGACTTGAAGCCAAACAGAGGAAAAAAAAGATAAGAGAGAAAATTCATTTACAGTTAAATTGCATTAATGAAAATGATTCATCCTGAGGACTCTGTCCAAATTGAGTGACGTCGTAACGTTTGGAATCGTTAAATGTGGATGGTACTTGAGAACGCTTTTCAAGGAACATCACGCAAAGTCAAAACCGGAAACACTTCTTTTTTTTTTAGGAGACTTTTTACGTTTCTTCTGGATGGTTGCTTTTGATCTGGTATCCCGTTTCGAAGGGCTTGTAACGATTTAGCGAAGGGTACAGAAATGATTCGTTGCAAATTAAATTAGAGATAAGCAAATGGTTTTGAAAATCTAAATTTCGAGAGATGTATACTTTAGCAGAGAATAGTAAGAAATGTCATAACTTGCTTAAAGTCAACAAATCCAATACGATTTTACCCAGTATTGATCATCAATCTGCATTAGAGGGGCAACAAGGTTTCAATCTGGCTGAGTACCCTACTGAGCATCAGCCACGCCATATCGACGTCGTCGTGCTATCTTGTCGCACCCGCCATTTTGACGTTCCGAGAAAAACGCGTTTTAATGTTTGACTTTTAATATTCAAAAACGAGAGCACGCAATGTAAACAATAACAAACACGTTTTGTTTGGCTCACCATTCTGTGCATTGTCCCAAAGTTTGGTTGAAGTTGGTTGCTGGAGTCCCGAGTTATAATTACAAATGTTTACGGTAGTCTAGCTTGTACGTGCGACAAACGCATCCTGATTTTCCTGGCCTGAAACCCCTTTGGCCTTTTGTCGCACTTACATCAATTTTCATGGAGTGACAAGATAGCACGACAAGATTGAAACTACTTTGATATGTAAAGTGACAAAAATGCACGGAGTTTTTTCGGTTTTTGTTGAATATCTCAGGATGGAAATCGAATTTTGGGGATCCGTGAAGGTCAAAAGGTGAGGCATTGTGAGCTGCACAAAATGGCGTTCTTAACTCAATTTGGCCCAAAATGCACGTACGACAAGTTAGCACGATGGCGACGATATGTCAATAAAAATTAGTAAAACTTCATTATGATGGATGCTGGCCTCCGTCTAGCAAACCGGCAACATTCCGACAGTCCAGAAGACAGCTGGAGCAAACTACACAGTATAAAAAAATAAATTGATTGCACAAATTTGTAGTGAATTTCCGCATAAGCTGAAAGAAAACCTCAATTTTATTTACAGTGTATCCCATCCAAGTGTGAGAGCATTAGCATCGACTGAAATAGCTCGTCCTAATATCTGTTATTGAACGTCACACACGCACACACCCACGCAGCATCGAACCGAATGTGTCCCTAACCCAAAAGGACCTCCTCCCCCGAAAAGTAAACATCAGGACGAATCAAACATTCGACCGAGCTGTGCGAGCTCTAGGGAAAACCTGGGAAAACAGTCGAAAGCAAAAAAAAAGACATGTGTAGGGGAAAAGACAAATAAAAAGTAGACAAACATTCAAGCATTCAGCTGATCAGTAGTCGGAACATCAGAAGTGCTTTTTCCCGGTGGAAATCGAACTACACAAGTGGTGCTTCCGGCGCGTTGGGTGGAAGGCTCTGTGACGTTTTTGTGAGTGAGAATGATGGGAGATTCGTGGCAATCAATTTGATAGTTTTTTTGGGAGAAAGTCATCTCACAAATGATTTCTGATTGGTGATGCTTGACCAAAAACCATACAGTGATTTTTGGATTTCAGTTTAAATATACTGCTTAAAATAGTTTGAAGAACATTTAAAGTACACATCAATTTGCTCAAGGTACAAAATAAAAGATATTAATAATGAAGACCCTTTTCAGCACTATTTCAAATACTTTTAACCCTTTACAACCCAATCACGCCTTAAGACGGGCTTCGATTTATGAAAATTTTAGAATATTTATGGGTTGGAAGTTTTAATTGTTTTACGTGACTTTGCCAATGTTTTTAAAAATGTATTTTTTTAGGGATCAACATTGGCTGTGTATTTTACTAACATTTATGATATTTAAATAATGGTGCCATTTTATAGCAGTACATGTGAAAAACAAGCAAAAAAATTAAAAAGTTACTGTAAAATCATGAAAAAATAGATAGGAGGTGGTAGAATAGGCCAAAAACTACCAAAAACAAACATAAACTAAACAAGATAAATGCAAATTAAAATACTAAAAATGAAACATAAAACAAGAAAAGTAACGTTTTTCGTAGAACAAAAATTGCTCAAAATGACCTTCTGAACACAGGAAAAAATTTCGAAAAAAAATTGGTTGGTAGAGGGTTAAGAGGATGGAACAATGTTCTACAAAGTTACAATTTTTAACCCATAAAACTAAATCGTAAGCTTTTGAAAGTTTTTTTTTTTTTGAAAAGTTTAGGAAATTTTGCATAAGAATGACCCCCTGAGAGATTGTTGTGGCTTGTGCACTGCTTGTAAGGGGGGAATTTATCTAAAATAAACAAATAAAGCAAGCCGGATATAATTTTGGAAGCTGGACATGCAAATATTTTCATTTCATTTTTTTCTTGTTTTCAAAGTTTTCCGATTTTCTTTATATTATTTAGGATACTGAAAAAGACATCTTTTTAGAAATGAAAGTGCAAAATTTGTTTTAAGAGTTTTTTTTTTTTGAAAACTGCTTTTTCAATGCTGAAAAACTGACAATTTCTTTAAAAAAAAAACTGAAATCAGAATTAATTTTTCATTCAAAAAGTTATTAACAACTAGTGAACAACGTGTACCGTTCTCAACTTATAGTTTAATTTTAGTTTATATTTTTAATTCCTTTTACAAAGAGCTCGAATCGATGAAAATGAGTTTTTTTTTACTATTTCACCTTCAATCATCTAATAATGATCAACTGTCGTTATTTCGAATACTACTGAATCGATTTTCAATGAAACTCTTGAATTTTTTTGATCTTTTTAATAAAAGCATGTTTTTTAACCAAGCAAAACTTTTGAAATGGTCTGGTAATGGATCATTTTCCTCATTTAATTCAAGACATTTTTTTAAATTTTGAAATTACTTTTAGCCAAATGATCAATTTTATTTTAAAAAATTTAAACGTTGAAAATCGAAGAAATAAAGTAGTATTTGAAATATTGACAGTTGAAAATTATGGGCTTATTAGGTGCCTCTAACAAAGGCTCATTTTCATCAATGTGAACTATTTAGTACTAATTATTATTTGATTTGCCTGATTTGTCTCAGAGATAACCAGTGTTAGTATTCTCGCGCTCTCGCGAGAAAAGTTCCTCTCTCTCGAGCTCTCGCCGCGAGTCTTGAGCTGCTGAGAGAAACTCGCCAATTGCCCGTGCTCTCCTTCGCTCGCGAACGGGCTTTCTCGCGAGCCAGAATTGCCCGTTCGCGAGAAGTTGAACGTGTTAAAAACGAACAAAAAACAACACAGCGATTGAAGTTACACCTCTATACCATCGCCTGGTTCTCATTCATTAGACTGATAAACAAATTGGGACGAACGGCTAGCACGAGCGAGGAGAGAAAAGAACTACAAGTTCTCTCCCTCGCTCGCTCGCTCCTTCTTTTCACTCGAATTCCAACACTGGAGATAACTTACAGGATATTTTCCTTTTCTTCATAAAGTTAAAAAATGTTTTGAATTTAAAAATACTACCCTTACAAATTCTTTTCAGTACTTATCGATTGAAAATTTAAAAAAAAAACCTTAACAAATATTTTTTGCAAGTTTTTCGACTATACTTTCGATAACTTTCAAAAAACTTTTTTTAAGGAAATCATATAATGGCTTTAAAGATATATGTTTGCGTTCTATAAAACATTTACAAATATTTAGAAAAAATAACTTATCAAGAAAACAAAGTTTAGTAAACAAAAATTAAATAAAGAAGTGGGTGTATTTCAGAGTATTATTTTTTTAACAGTCCGAATTATAATCCACAACTTTGCACAAGACATCATATTGATAAATATATGGGTCATTCCAGGTCAACTGGGTACACTTTTGGACTCGACCTTCACCGCTTTGGACCAAACTTGAAGGGAACGTTTATCTATCGATAGTTGACATAAATCCCAAGTTTGGTGCTGATTGGACCATCCCTCTATTTTTTGCAGCGCCCTCTGTTTTGATGATTTTTCTATATTGTACGATCAGTTCCTAGCTGGACTCGGTCACAGGAAACGACCGGCGACTCAGTGACCGACGAAATAGGCGGCGGGCCAGATGCGGGCATAAAAATGTCAAAATCTCTTCCCCCCTCACTTCGTCTCACCATCCAGCTGCAGCTTTGTTGACAAACAAACGGAGCACGCGTTCGCATGATGGCGGCATCGAGCCAGAATTAGGGGTGATCATGTGATTAAAAATGAAAGTTTTTTCAAGAAAAATAATATTTTTCCGACCGAATAAAAAAAATTGCGAGCATGTTCAAACAATTATTCCTGATGTCGGAGAAGTGATAAAAAAGCAAAATTATAATCCATAATTTTTCTATAAATTGAATTATTTCACTCCAACTGGGAACCCCTAGGTCTATCCACGACCGTTTCCAATGACCGTGAGAAGATGCCAGAAAATCCAGCTACGAGCTAAATCCACAATAAAACTTTTTTTTCTTTTAATCATAATTTTGCAACTATTTGAGCAAAAGACTTTCCATAAAATTTTAACCCTTAAATGCCCCCTAAAATTATTTTTTTAAGTTTTAAGTTTTTAAATTCAGTTTTGACCGATTCCATATATTTTTTATTTTTTGTATTTTATCACCATCATGTTCCCCGGACAATTTCACATAATAATCAATATAAACCTCAAACTTAAATAAATTATAGGCGAGATACAGCGATTTTACTGAAAAAAGTTTGATTTTGCGAAGTTTCATCTATACCAAAAATATATATTGCGAAACCTAGAAAACATCTCCGTTTTTCGTGCCGGTTGTTAAGGTAAATATTTGCAACGGCCATTATTGATTAAATATGTAAACCACAGGTCACTCGGTGTAATATATGAGAGGAATTTGTTTCCAAATCAAATAGAACTGTTCAATACTTCTGTAAATTTAAAGAAACAGGAGGGTGAGGCGATGCCTTGAAATAATTTTGATAAATAATAAAATTGAAGGGAGATTCGAATCTGCTTTGATATTTTGTATTGACCCAGTTAAATAATTTTTTAAAAGTCAGCAAAAATTACACAAAAATCCCTGACATTAACACGTAGAAAAACTGCACAGTGAACCGCACTCAAAACCCGCTAACAAAATCATCATCAATTCAATACCAAAGCTTCACTTCCAACTCGGGCTGTGTTGGATGGAATATACGCCAAAAGTACCGCTTCAAATGCTCCTCGAGCCCTTTCCCGTTCGTCAAAACACTACCGAACTCGATTGCTCTCTTTTCATTCTATCATCATACCAGCAGCAATTCGACTTCGTCGTGCTATCTTGTCACATCCGCCATTTCGACGTTCCGAGAAAAACGCGTTCTAATGTTTGACCTTGAATAAACAAAAATGAAAGCACGCAAAGTAAACAATACCAAACATGTTTTGTTTGGCTGACCATTATGTGCATTGTTCCGAAGTTTGGTTGAAGTTGATTGCTGGAGTCCCGAGTTAAAATTATTAATGTTTACGGTAGTCTAACTTGTACGTGCGTCAAACGCGTTCTGACCTGAAATCCCTTTGGCCAGGTGTCGCACTTACATCATTTTTCAGGGAGTGACAAGATAGCACGACAAGATTGAAACTACTTTCATATGTAAAGTGACAAAAATGCACGGGGTTTTTTCGGATTTCGTTGAATATCTCAGGATTGAAATCGAGTTTTGGGGATCTATGAAGGTCAAAAGGTGAGGCATTGTGAGCTGCTCTAAATGGTGTTCTTAACTCAATTTGGCCCAAAATGCACGTACGACAAGTTAGCACGACGGTGACGAACTAACGTCACTCGTCTACGACTATGTCAGACTGGAAGGCAGTTTGCGGTGATGGTGGCCTCTGACGGCGACGTGCCACTGACGAGCTTTTCATCAACCACGTTCTCAATGACGGAGTGGGGTCTCCTTAGTGGTGGAATTCGCTGGCAGAAATCGAGGGGTGTCCCTTTTTTAAAGTTTTTTGAGTAACTCATAATTCAAAAAAAAATAATTTTGAAAAATCAAGTTGTTAAACTTTTTCTGAAATAAATTTGAGCCCTCATTAGTTTCCCCGCTCATTCAAGGCTGTCAGAGGGCACAACCTTCAGGCTTGACGAAAAAAGAAACGAAACCCTACCGTGTTACTACAAAGGAGAAGAGGTCGGCGGCTCCACAATGTCAATTTGCTGTGGAAAAATCAATATTTACTCTTTCGCTTGCTTTCTTGAGGTTTTTCTCCCTTTTCTCGATGACGTTCCTCAGGACGAGAAAATTGTTGGAACATCTCGCGAATGGATGTCGTGGCGGGTGGGATGGGCAAACTCCTTTCTATATCGCCAATCGTTTCTTGTGTTGCGTCTTTCATTGTGGGTGCAGTGTGCAAGCTCGCTTATGGCATTGCTCTATGCACCAGAGAAAAGTGGGAGGGGTGACGGGGATTGGGTTCATGTGGAATTAATCTCTCCACTTCATTGAGCAAACGACGAACTATGCAGTGAGGGAAGAAGCTGCAGGAGGGAAGCTTCTTCTGGAATGCAGGAAAGCTCCCGAGTTTTACAATGTAAAAATGGTATGGATTTTGAAACACTTTAAAATAAGTTTAATACTACTAAACTGGCTTTAGATTTTTTTTCTTATTGATGATTGCTACGATTTAAAAAAGATTGTTCCTCCGTGTACGCACAAGAGCAAGCAGCAGTCAAGTGCTCAGTGCTCCATCGTTTTTTCGATTTTTTTCGCCGTAGTTTACCGTGATTAGCCGCGAGTTTGCTCCTGCAGCATGCCAAAGGCCGGCCGTGGCCGTGGCAGTTCGAGTGCGGCCTCGAAAACCCCGCGAAGTTCGTCTACCGGCCGTGTGCAAAAAGGTAAACAAACCAACGCCGTGTCGGCCGCCATCGCGCAGGGGAGCGTGAGCGCAGATGGAATCGACAAAAAGTTACTACATCCCGGGTATGTTCCGAGATCACCAGTGCGAACCCGTTCCGGTACTTCCGGTGCCACAACCAGTGGCACATCAACATCCGCCAACATCCCCATCAGGAACGAGTTCCAGATGCTGAGCGACGACGAAGAAAACAACAACACCGACGGTAGCAGCACTACCGACGACGACGACGACGATGATGGTCGTGCACGGAAAAAAAGTGCCGACGTCAAAAAAAGAACAACTCTCCAACGGAACGAAGACCACCTCCAATTTTTGTTTTGGACACGTTGGCGGACGATGTTGACGAGTTGCTGGAAGGCCTCGGATATTGTCTGAAAATCGGTAAGTCGGCAGTGCAAGTGATCACACTGAACAGAAAAGATTTTGACCTGGTGCTTGAAGAACTGAAGCGTAGCAACTTCAACTTCTACACATACGACCCAGAGAAGCCCCCTGTTAAGGTCGTCTTGCAGGGTTACCAAGACCGTCCGATCGCCGACCTGAAGCGACACCTCTCGAACGCCGGAATAAAGCCACGGGAGATAAAAGTGCTCTCGCGAAAGACAACAGTCACAGGTACACACACCTGTACCTGTTGTACTTCGACCGCGGCACCGTCAAGATCCAAGATCTGCGGCGGACTAAGACACTGGACGGTTTTTGGGTAAACTGGCGGTTTTACACCAAGTACCCGACAGACGTAGCGCAATGCCACCGTTGCCAGAAATTCGGCCACGGTTCGCGGAACTGCAACCTCCGGCCCCGCTGCGTGAAGTGCGGTGAGTCACACTTCTCGGAGGCGTGCGCACTGCCACGAAAGGCGGACTTGGGGGAAAATGCAGAACAAACTAAGCCGCGCGTAAAGTGCGCGAACTGTGACGGCAACCATACCGGTAACTACCGCGGATGCGTCGCGCGCAAGGCGTACTTCGAGGAGCAGGAAAAGAGGAAGAAGAAAGCAGCAGCGTCCCACTCTCCTCAGCGAAGTACGAGCGCAGCCGTTCCTGCAGCTGGGCAGCGTACGGTTCCAGCGGACAACCCAGCGATCCCTCCTGGATGGGGGCGTTCGTTTGCCAGCGTGGTCGCTGCCGGTAGCGGCGATGCGGCCCAGCAAGGAGTCACCGGGGAAGATCTCTTTACCCTGCCGGAGTTCTTTGCTCTCGCGGGGGAGATGATGACGCGGTTTCGGAGCTGCCGTAACAAGGCGGAGCAATTTCTGGCCCTCGGGGAGCTGATGATCAAGCACATCTATAATTGATATTATTTTTGTCTGTGATCTAGTTTTAAGCTTTCTCTCTATCTATCCTTTTCCCATTGCACTTTCTGTAAGTTTTTGAAAACTTTTTCTTACTCTTGTCTATTCCATAGTTATAAGTAATAATTTTTCGATTGAATTACGATGTAAATCACAGCTGAAAGGAACACCAAAACTCTGTTGTGTACCTAAATGAACTCATTGTAAATTGATTATTCACAAATAAAACCGAATTGAATTGAATTGAAAAAAAAGATTGTTCTATTCATTAGAAAATTTTAAGAAAAAAACTTTCTCGGCAATTTGCTCATATTATAGAAATATTACATAGTGTGCATTAAAAAAATCATCACTTCTGCTAAACATTATACTTATGATTTAAACTTTACTTTTACAACAATTTATCAAAATTTCTTTTAAGTACAGTCCAGACTCGATTATCCGAAAGCCTCGTAAAAAAATCATTTCGGATAATCGAATCACGAAAATATTTGTTTTTTGTTGTCTAATTTTTGGTTGTCCAGCTTAGCTATGACCCCTAAACTACACTAAAACGATTTAAAAAATGTTTATCCAAAGTGGCGGTGACGAAATAAAGAAAAAATACATTTTATTATATAATAGGCAATCAACCATTAAAATTTGATTGAAATGGGGTCACAGAACTAAAATTTGATGTTTGAAACAAGGAAAAAAACGATTTTCTTTATGTTCGTGATTCGTGTTGATAATCGAACTTCGGATAATCGAAACTTCGGATAATCGAGGCTTCGGATAATCGAGGCTTCAGATAATCGAGTCTGGACTGTGTACTCTGTATTATTTCTATTTTTTTATGTTTTAAAAAATCATAAAAAAATCTTAGTGAATGTTATTTTTGTCATGAAAATAAACTATTCTCATTACCTTTCGAGTTCAAAACATGTACATAATTATTTAAAGAATTGATGAAATATAGAGGATTAGAGAACTAATTTGAAAACAATCTATAATTTCATAAATTATCTCATTTGATAACAATATTTTTATGAAGGATTTTTTTGGTGAAATTGTTTCTGCCTAAAAATGGTTTCTCAAAGAACAGTTATTACGGAAACCATCATAACATAACTTTTTCCAGAAAGTTAAAAATTCAGCTTTTTAACCCAATCTAATGTGACGTTAGAAATGATTTTTGATGAATTCATAAGTTCCTAATGATTTATCAAATTGCAAATTGGTTTTGTTTTCAAGTTTGTGAAATACTTATTGCCAAAGCTATAATATTTTTGCACAGATTTAAATTATTCAAATCAACAAAACAGTGTATAAATGTGACCTAATTAAAATGGGTTTGTTTACCTCTGAAATACATGTGTTATCATTAGTTCCATTTCAGCAAAAATCACTCAAAAATATAAATATTGAACAAAACATGTTTCTATTATTTAGGCATGATTCGATTTTTTAATATTACCCATTTTTAGCCGAAAATTAGAGGGTTTGGAAATATGTGATATTTTATGATATTTTTGTTGAAGCCCAAGACATTAAAAATATGAGTATTTGATATAGAATAAGTAATTTAATCTCATGGTTGTACAGTATACACATCAGCAATGGTGAATCTGATTTACAAATAAAATATGATCATGATTTGCTGCAGAATTGATTTTTTAACATTAATTGACATTCTTACAATGATTGACAAATTCAAAAGAACAAGTCCATTCGATTATTTGAAGTTCGATAATTTAAAGTTTGATGTTCAGTGACCAACAAATAAGCCAAAGTCGAGATGCACACTAAAATTTTCTACCACTGTTTTTTAAAAACCTTGGAATACATATTAATTATTAAAATATTGGTGAGTTATTTATTTCTGGTAATTTTCGATGGATTGAGATTATCAAAATCGATCTCGCAGGTAATAGAAATTGAAAAAATTTCATTCATCTGCAGTTCGAATTCAAAATAATTTTCAGAGGGAAGAATTTTCATTTAAACTAAATAAAAATTAGCAATCTTCGGTAACTTTCATGACCTCGAGCAATCCTCGTCATAAGTACCCTGTCTGAAGAAAGGAAAAAAAACAGAAAGATTGCACGTTCAAGAGCTTTCTCCAGGGCAGCAGAGCAGCGCTGCTGCATTACGAAATTATTTTCCTGTGGTCTGTTTTTGTTTAGTCTCGGGAGTGAATCTTGACTTGATTACAGAGTGCTTTTCCTTGCATCAGAGTTCAATGGTTCGTGTTCGAGGGGACTCTCTTGGCTTTTCCCTCTGTTTCTGCTACTGGATCTTGGATGGAGCTGAAGTGAAATTGATCGTCGCTCATAATTACTGTTGCTGGATAATGTGTGCTATCGATTCTTTGAAGGGTTGTGTTTCAATTGTTCTCTTGCATACTTTATTCACTTCCATGCTGCATTTAATCATCGCTCTATTCGTTCCGGACCGGATTCAGCACTCGTGTGTGCGGTTTCCGCTAGAATCCACAAGTCTTTCCTCGAAACCACATTTTGTTCAAAGTTTAAATTTATGAACACGTACGTGTACCTCACCCTTCCCGGTTTCGTGAGCACACACATTCTCGTTGTAACACTGTGTTTGCTCTTAATTTATTCATTGTGCAAAGTTTAAACTAGCTCTGGTAGATATTTTATCCTCGGCGGCGACGACTATTGCGACGGCAGCGACCTCTTTCGGAGGACCTCCGCAATGCACAACTTTATTCCTATTGTTCCCCCGATTGTACAAATACCCTGTCGGCAGGTTCAAGCCCCCCCTCCCAACCAAAAGCTTTCCCACGTAAGGGAACATATGCGAAAAGCTCCCCCACCCGGCCAGGGAGCAAGGGAGAATCCAATTACAGATCCCTGGGCTAGAACAATCCTTCCACTCTCAACTCGTCCGTCCTGCCTTAACTTTCCAGGGTTTAGAAAATTCCAAGCTTTGAAACTCGTTAGAAAGACAAACAGCCCTTCCCCTTCTCTTGGAGGTGGCTCAGCTCAAAGTTCTGTCACTCCCCCCGCACCCGGAAAAAGGACAAAGCAAAGGCGAACAAACAGAGTGAAAGCTTCACAGCAACGGATACAAATCATTAGTTTAGCTAAAACATGGGAATTTGCCTGTCCGGCTCTCTGGTAGGAACCTGCCTGGAAAAGGTTCACTTCGGGCAGGGCAATGTTTGCCAGAGAGAGAAAGGGAGAAATATAGAGTGAGAGGCTTCTGGAGCTGGTAAATGAATGAATGTTCTTTGAGGGCTAGGGGAGATTTGCTGAGAACTTTTAAGCAATAAAATTAAATTATTCTAGTAATATTTAAATTATTTGAATTTAAACATTCATATTTATTTAACATTGCAATTTTTCAATTGGTCAAAAATCGAAAAATAAAAAAAAAAAACATTTATTTACTAGCAAATCACAAACGATATAAAAATAAAATAAAAGTTTTTTTTTAAGATTCAAAAGGAATAGAATCTAAACAACTTAATTGAATTAAAGTTATTTAAACTAAAAATTCAGATCCCAAAAAAAATAACAACGATGAAAGTAATTAATCTTGAGAAAATATATTTGAAATAATTAAAATAATGATTCAAAATCAAAATCCGTTCTTTTTCAACTCAATAAAAAGATTGGAAAAATAACAAGCAACGAAATCGTTAAAAATATTATTGAATATGTTTACGTCAGTCTTTTCAAATATTTTTAAGAAATTTTCATTAAACGAATAATAAAAAAATACCTTTAAAGTTTTTTCTTGTCTGAAATATTACGTCGTAACTCATTTCAATTCAACTTTCTTAAATTAATTTTTATTGAACCTTGATATTTTTTTACCTTTTGTAGGTATCTTTACGCACATTTTTTTCGTAAAATTTGTGTGTTCTCTATTTCAATTTATTCATAAAATATTTGCCTCAAACTTGTGTAACTTTATGTAACCTGACTTTCTAGCCAGAGAGATAAGTGTTGTTTTAATATTAAATATTGTAAATAGCTATATTTAATTCATTTAATAATTTATTTATTTATTATTAAGTTAATTCAAATTATTCTCATTTATTTAAGCTGAACTATCATCTGACAAATTATCCCAAGTAACATTTTTTCCAGGAGTTCTACAAGAGCTCTTTAAGATAGCTACAGCATAGCAGTTTGGACCGCGGTAGGATGAAATTCTCTTCAAAACTTCTTCAGGAGTTTGGAAGAGTACTTGAAGAGAGTTGTATCCTACCGCGGTCCAAACTGCTATGCTGTAGCTATCTTGAAGAGCTCTTGTAGAACTTCTGGAAAAAAAATGTTACTTGGGATACAATTCAAGTTAAAATATCAAAGTGATGATATTTTTTTTTTATTTATGATTGATTGACGAAATTATTGAAAAGACCATTTATTTATATTTAACAAATCATTGACATAAATGTGCAGTACAAAAACCTTTATAATATATTTTTTTTTAACAGCAAAATTAAAAAATAAAAATCTGTAAGCTGTTAAGGATTTCATTAATTTCAATTAGAAATGGTTGGTTGACAGCTCCTTCAGTTTTGGTAAAAAATAGTCCGTCAAATATTTCTCAAGAAGACATTTTTGACCAAAGCTTTTACAGTCATCCTTGGTTTTCCTGTTGAATTTAGTCAATTATTTCACTATATTATGGGCAGTGTTACTGGATCATCAAACTTAAGTAATGTAAGATTTGTGTAATAATAATTACTTAACGATATGTTATAAACTATTTTGTCAAAATGTCCATGCATCCCTTAAAAATTGTCAGCATTCCATTCAAGCTACTATTAAACAGTGTGCTAGTCTAGATCATTAAACTCTATGATGTATTGAAAAGTTTCATCAAATACGATCAAATCAATGTTAAAACTCAACAAACATATCATAAATTGTTTGTCGTTAAAAATATCTATGAATCACTCTTAAGTGCTTATACAATTTGAAAGTATTATTAGAGCTCAAACAAATATTTTCAATGGAAATCAATCAAAAATCTTTACGGACTGTGAGTTATTTAAAGAGCTGTCTAAACTTAATTTTTTTATTTTTGAACCATAGTTGATAGGTATTCCAAAAATCTATTATGTTATAAAAAATACGACATGTGTATTTATTATTTACTTATAAAAAAAAATAATAAAAAAAATAATTTCAAATTTTAAATAAAATGAACACAAATTAAAAAAATGCAAAAAATGTAATATTAGTTTCACCTTATTGCCATTTTTGAACGAATCTCATTTAGCTGGCGAATTTTCAAAAATGCTATAAATTGTTTGTCTTTACGTCTCTAAAGCGCTTTTTGCTTCAAAACGACGAAAATTTTATATGTTTTTAAGAAAAAAAAAATCAAATAAGTCAATCTGATTTTTTAAAAGAATATTCTTAAATAGCTTGAAACAAGAAATAAATTTTTCTCAAGAGCAAATCTGTAAAAGTTATGAAAACTTATTTAAAAAAATCTGCTCAAAGCACCCTACACAAAAAGGAAATCCGACTAGACCCGCTCTCCCCACCCTCCAGTGTCGTAGGAAACACGTCTAACTACATGTTCCTGTAGTACCACTTGGCCTGGTTTTGACCACGCCACTCTGCCAGTATCCGTTCCGTGTGACCTCCCCTTCCCCTCCCCTTCCATCCGACCGGGCAACTTTTCCAGCTGCGAGGGTTGAGACCGTGCCGGAGCAAACCGAGAGAATTTCATTTGAATTTTACATGACACCGGGCACTGAATTAATTTCGAATGCATTCAGCAGTTTCAGCTAATTAATTTACCATATGAAAAATGAACTTTTGGTGCAAATAAGGCAAAGGATTGTGGAAGGGGGGTCTTATCATCAAATATGAATATTATCAGAAAAGTTTCCACCATTCATAAACACTACAATAATCGGTGTCGGAATGAACCATTAGCAATTCATATGCATATGAGTGGGTTTTGATGAAGGGAGTAGGGACGACCCATATTCTGTACCAAAGTTTAGAGGAGCTTATCATCGTGTACGCTGGCACAGCTTTTTCCAATCCCGAACCACCGTATGACCAGAGCGGTGGGGAGGAAGCAGAAGGTGGTGGTACTAACTACTGTTTACAGTATAATTTCACAATAATTTAATATTTATAGCGATGACGGTTTGGCACGCATTCCGTTTGTTCGTGGGAAAACGGTGTCAATTTGGCTTTTGCTCTCTGCACTAGGTAGAGTGCTACTACTTTGTGGTGACATGGCAATGAATAAACCAGGGTTGTGATTGTTTGGGATGGGGAGGTAGCAGGAGCAAACCAGGAAGTGGGCCACAATGGAAATGTTTTGAAGCTTGTGAGCCCGTTAAGCTTCATGATAATACATCCAGGAACACAGAGTGCAAATAAACATGTAATTGATTTATGAGAGGTTTATTCAAGGAAAGTTATTTTTGATTAATTGTGTATAAGTGGCATATGTCAGGTTTAATGGTGTTGTGGAAACAGCTTAATAACAAAGGAGAAATATTTTATACCAACACATTTCTGAGTGAAATTCTCCCCCAACGGTTTGAGTTTGTCGAAATTGACTTTTCTTTGTGATAAATAATTATTATGAGCAAGCAAATTCTGAAATTGTCCAACTATACTTTTTTCCATGTAATTTGGCTTGCTGAATCTGAATCTACGGTCAGAATTGAGCCTAAGTGTCAAAATATCGATTTTTGGTCACATTTTGGTTAAGGTTCTCCCAGCGTTTGAGTGCTACCTCCCCTTTCGAATGCAAAATAGTGCTTAAAATTTGGCCTTCGGTTTTTCGAGATATATCAGTTTTAATTTTCATATTTTTTGTTAACCAATGACTGTAACTTTTGACCCTTTGGTCCAAATTGACTAAAAAAAAACAGAAATGTTAATTCTTTAGAGCTCTGAAAGTTCCCGAACATAACTTTTCTCTAAAACTTAACCCGGAATTTTTATGTTTAAAAAGCAGTTTTTTGGTGGTTTGCTCTGAGGCTATCCCTATATTTGGTCGTAGAAGGCATAGATTGCGATATAAAATGTTGGTGTCTTCGACAAAGAACTAGCAAGTCCAACAATCTTTTAGAAGACAAAAAGCTCCCAAAAATATGACTGCATACACCCAAAACTCGAGTCGAGAGAATAGTGGTACCGTAAAACGGGGTGACTTTGATAGCCGGGGTGACTTTGATAGGTTTTCGATTTTTCCGCAAAATGAAGAGTACAATTAAAATACGTAAGGAATGGTTCAGAAACATACTGACCGTGGTAGAGAAGTGTTCAAAGTACTTCATGAAGAACTTTTCATAAATTTTTGAAAAGTTTATAAAGTTAGTTAACTATAGTTAAGAAAATGTGGATGAAAGTCATTATTTTAAACTTCTCAAAGTGTCATGATTTTCTCAATGAACATGATTTTTAATCGGAAAACGGAATAGATTTTCGGATTCTTTGGACAATTTTCCACTAGGAGAAGGTTAAATAAGTTTGTAAATAATAAATAATATGTGTTTTTGAAACACAATTAAAAAAAAATCTCCAAATTTATAGGCAAATTTAGTTGAACAAATTTCATGTAAAATGTGAAAACTTGTGATTCGTGCTTCAAATTCAGTTAAAAATGCAATATAAATCGATAATTTTATAAACAAAACTATTTTTAACAAATTTCAGGCAAAATTCCGACTTTTTAACAATTTTACCTAAAATTTATATGTATTTTGTTAAAAAGTTTATAAACTTAGTTAACTTAATATAAACATTGATTTTTTTCTTACAAACTATATCAGCTACTTTAGTGATGGTACATTTAACGTACAAATAAAGTTTGAACATCTTAAATATGATTTTAACAAGAAAAACTATGACTATCAAAGTCACCCCGAAATTAAAACCAAGAATTTTTAACGTAACTATTTTTCTAAACACTATTGAAAAAACTTTTTTCCAAAATAGTGCATGGACTTTGTGTGGCCTACCCCAGTACATGTTTTAAAAATAATAATCTTGAGAAAACCCTTACCTGTTGGAAAATATTCTAAAAACAAATTGAAATCCTATCAAAGTCACCCCGGCTTACGGTACCATTCACGGACGCAGAGAACACAGCTCGAGATGGGCGATAGAACTATTCTCTCGAGGTTCATTTGCAAAAAAAGTTCATCCGTCAAACAAAAAACCAAAAGTGTCGACAACGGGAATCGAACCAGAGATCTTTGACAAACCAATCCAATGACTTATCTGCCTCGGCCACCACAGCTTGGTGACCATGGAGAAGTCAGAAGTCGATGTATGACACTTGTTGGAGATTTATTGATTCAACTAACGAATGAACTCATTTGTTATGATGGTGTGAGTTGGTACCATTATTCTATCGATTTTGGCACTGAGCCCTCAATAAATTTTGAGAGAACGATTATTTCGATTCTGAATTTTGGGTGTAGTAAAAATTAAAACACACCTAGCCGTGAACCCACTTAACTTTCAATCAAGCCAGAAGTTTCCCATTTGCAACAACTCTTCTGAAGACACCAAAGCTCGAAAATGGTAATTTTTTTTCGGAAAATCCTTTTTCTACTTAATTTTGTGATCTTTATAATGATGGCTTTTATGATCTAAGAAATCGAAAAAAATCATCAAAATAATAATCTTCAATATATAGTCGACTTTTTTTAAATTTAAAAAAAGTTTTGTAGGATTTTTGAAGAATGCTCTATCTTTTTATTAAAATAAAATAGGACACTTAATTAAACTAAAAAAAAGTTAAACGCTTTTCAAATAGTTGACTGTGCCTGTAAAACTAAGTTTCTCAGAACATCTCATTAAAAAATAATGCTCAGAAACTCCCTTAGCCAAATATTTTAAAGGAGTAGGTACTAGCTACACATAAAAAAATATTTCTAAATGTTACATCATTTATGATGTAACACTTTTGCACGTAATTAAACATTAAAATTTAAATGCAATTCGATGTGAATTTACAACAAATTATACGTAAAAACATGATTTTACGTGTGATTCAACCGTTTACGTCGAATTTCAAGTTTACATGTACTGAGTTTACATTTGATTCATTTTTTCCGTGTCGATTAAATGCACATATTTTTTCTGTCTAGTTGGTAACTCTGATTAAAAAACTTATTCAATCCACAAAGTCACCAAATTGAACAAAAACAGAAACTTATCCATAATCTGAGTAGCTGACAAATTTTATTAAATATAATCGTAACTTTTGGAATAATTTATTCTAGATTATAAATGATTTAAATGTCAGTAAAATAACAACTGGATCATGTATCAAAAAAGTATTGTAAACCTTAGTGCTGTTTTTCTCACGTTTTCTTAAAGCCATACTTGGTGCACGTGCACGTAGTCAAGTAAACTTAAATTTTTTACATCATTGCATAAGTAAATTTTCGTTGTTTTTCTTTCTCTCACACAAAAAAGTGAACATTTGCAGAAACAAACTCTTATGCCAAATTTACTTAACTTTCCACCTTCTTTTCTACCCACCATGAAGAAACCAGTCCAATCCAATTTCTTCTTGTTTTTTCTTGCCTTGTAACATTAGGGGAAGGTGGGGCAAGACGACCATATGGGGCAAGAGGAACAATTGCTCGTACGGCAGTAATTTTTACAATTTTGATTATTTCCAGTATGAGGAATTGTTGCTAGCAATGCAATTAGCTGATTCTATTACCACATAACCGCCAAAACGACGTAAACGCCACGGAGCATAAGATTTAGTGATTTTTTTTCAAAACCTTTGTTTTCTTATAATATTTGGAAAGTGCAAAATAAGGCTTAGGGTTCGTTTTAAGGCTCATTTTATCAAAATGCTATTTTTCCTAGATCAGTAGTGTCCCTACCAATGACATGCACCTATTACGAAGTATGATTTAACTTTTGGTTATTTTTGTTGAGAGCTTTTAAAAAATCTTGTTGAGGTGGGGCAAGTGTACCATATGGATTTTTAGTATGGAAAAAAATACGAATTGCTGCAACAACATATTTTATTGGGAAATAAATACTTGATAGTACTTAAAAATTGATCAACAATTGATAAAAAAATGTCCATGCAAAATAAAGTGATATTATGATAATTTACTATTTATCATCTAAGAAATTTTTTTTTTCGTAAAAACGATAAAATTCCTAATAAAATATTATTATTTAATCTAAAAATGGAAGAAACCTTTCAAATACATTTTAATCTGATGTATCTATGTAATGATAGTTCAATTGTTAGCCAATTTACATGTTTTTTCATGCATTATTCCTCTTGACCCAACGCGTTGCAACGGGTTGTTCGTCTTGCCCCACTAGTTGAATAGAACGTACGGAAAATCAAAAATTTTAAAATCAATTTTTTACATTAAACAACTGGATTTTTTAAAAACTGTTTCTTACAAAGTCTTAGTCAAGACCTAGAAAAAGATGATTATAATAAAATCTGACAGATTTTTTAACTTTTTAATGGGTTATAACGAGCATTTCCTTAGCTTGTTACACTTGCCCCACTTTCCCCTACTTGCCAACTTCCACATCTTGGCGGCTTCTCTCTACCAGCTCGGCTCGCATTGGTCAGGATGGCATGGCCAAGCGCTGTGTTTCCGAGAGCATGAAATTAGCTTTACAACTTTTGTGCCGTTGTAACGTCGTTGGAAAACGTGCCCCGTCACGACATCTCGGGCTCGCGTGCCAACCCATACAGAGGTGTGGGTGTGTGTGACACTTTGTAACCGGGTGGACAAAGGCCACACAGTGAAAGAAAGAAAAAGTACGAACATTTCTTGCATTTTGTGGTACGAAAGGCCACTTGGGCAGGATTTTGGTTTTATTGGAAGTTGCAAGACAGTTTCAAATCATCATTCAAGCACTTGCGAAGCAAGTTGGTTTGGATTTCCCGGAGGATTTTCCACTAGACCAAAACCAATGAGATGTTACACCTGTCTGTTGACGGAGTAATAAAATGTTAATAAAGTGGAACATCGAGCTGGTTGGCTGTCGTTGGACGGAATATTCAGCTATTTATAACAGTGAGTTTAAATCTGTGCACGAATAGTATTTTATTTCAAAAATTTTGTTCATGCAGGAAAATGTAAAACCTCAAAAGTATTTTTAATGATTTATGTCTTTATTATTTATTTGTTGATCACAAAATTGATTTCATTCTATTATCTCCACATTAACAAAAACTTTTTTTGTTATCCTCAATCGCATGAAGTATACCGTCAGCGTCAGGTGAATCAATCTCTACAATTTTCTTCGTCATCCCCTACCTCTTCAAACGTTCTGTATCGAAGGCTGTCAAACCAAGTGAAATTCCTTGTTCGTTATGTCACCCTGAATCGTTTGTTTCGCAAGCATACACACATTAGGTTGCGTTATCCAATGGCTCCATAATAAGGGGAAACGTGAGCATAAAAATCACTGCCCCCGACCATCACTTCTGAAACACAATGAGAAGAACAACATTTCAGACATGATTATGAGTGTGTCCATGGGGTAGTGCGAATAAATAGTGGCGGGGGATCGTTTGTTTGCTATTGAGAGTTTGTTACGGAAATCCAGCGCGAGTAACAAAGTTTGAAAAAAATCATAGGTAACAGTCTTAATGTAAAAGTTTTTATCAGGCCAATGCAAATGTAATTTAAATTTGTTATTTTCTAGTCGCTTACAAATTTTCTTCATATAATCAGGGAACAAGCATATTTTTTACTGAACAAAGCAGCTATTGTAAATTATTTAGAATACATTGTATGTATAACCCTCATTTTTGTATTTTTAATCAAATAGCAAAACTTTTATAAACTTTTACAAAGTTAGATCAAAACGATCACAAACATTAGAATGGATATTTAAAAAAATTTAAACGGTAGCACAACTCTTACAATGGATAAGTCATGAATGAAGGTCATTATTTTGAACTTTTCAAAGTGACATGATTTTCTCAATGAACATGATTTTGAATCGGAAAACGGAATGCATTTTCGGATTCTTTGGACAATTTTCCACTAGGAAAGGTTAAATAAGTTTGTAAATGATAAATAATATGTGTTTTTGAAACACAATTTTAAAAAATCTCAAAATTTACAGGCGATTTCAGTGGAACAAATTTCATGTAAAATGTGAAAACTTGTGCTTCGTGCTTTGAATTCAATATGAAATGCAATATAAGTCGATAATTTTATAAACAAAACTGGATTTAACAAAAATCGCTAAATTCCGACTATTTAAAAATTTCATCCAAAATTTTTATGTTAATCTTATAAACTTAATTAACTAAATATAAACATTGATTTTTTTTTAAACTATATCAGCTAGTGATGGTACATTTAACTTACAAATTAAGCTTGAACATCTAAAATATGATTTTAACAAGAAAAACTATGTTGATAGTCACCCCGGAATTCAAAATTTATTTTTTTAATTTAACAGTTTTTCTAAACACTATTGAACAAACTTTTTTTTTCAAAATAGTGCATTAACTTTGTGTGACCCACCCCAGAACATGTTTTAAAAATAATCATCTTGAGAAAAACCTTCCCTGTTGAAAAATATTCCAAAAACAAATTGAAATCCTATCAAAGTCACCCCGGTTTACGGTACTTTTTGTTTAAAAATATTGGAAATAGGTATGATTTTTTTAACATGAAATTCGGAAAATTTATGCCCCTCCTTGACCTCGACTACTGCTTAGGAACAAAAAACAATTTACATGAAATTTGTAATAGTGTTTGAAGTTCCTAGCAAACCTTTTTAGATTTTTCAAAGTATCTGTTTGAAAAAGATGTCTCAATAAACATTTCAAATTGGTAAAAATCATATACAAATAATTATTCAAATCTGATCAAATCAAATCTAATAAAATCTAATAAAATCTAATCAAATCTAATCAAATCTAATCAAATCTAATCAAATCTAATCAAATCTAATCAAATCTAATCAAATCTAATCAAATCTTATCAAATCTAATAAAATCTAATAAAATCTAATCAAATTTAATCAAATCTAATCAAATCTAATCAAATCTAATCGAATCTAATCAAATCTAATCAAATCTAATCAAATCTTATCAAATCTTATCAAATCTTATCAAATCTAATCAAATCTAATCAAATCTAATCAAATCTAATCAAATCTAAACAAATCTAATCAAATCTAATCAAATCTAATCAAATTTAATCAAATCTAATCAAATCTAATCAAATCTAATCAAATCTAATCAAATCTAATCAAATCTAATCAAATCTAATCAAATCTAATCAAATCTTATCAAATCTAATAAAATCTAATAAAATCTAATCAAATCTAATCAAATCTAATCAAATCTAATCAAATCTAATCAAATCTAATCGAATCTAATCAAATCTAATCAAATCTAATCAAATCTAATCAAATCTTATCAAATCTTATCAAATCTTATCAAATGTAATCAAATCTAATCAAATCTAATCAAATCTAATCAAATCTAATCAAATCTAATCAAATCTAAACAAATCTAATCAAATCTAATCAAATCTAATCAAATCTAATCAAATCTAATCAAATCTAATCAAATCTAATCAAATCTAATCAAATCTAATCAAATCTAATCAAATCTAATCAAATCTAATCAAATCTAATCAAATCTAATCAAATCTAATCAAATCTAATCAAATCTTATCAAATCTTATCAAATCTAATCAAATCTAATCAAATCTAATCAAATCTAATCAAATTTAATCAAATCTAATCAAATCTAATCTAATCAAATCTAATCAAATCTAATCAAATCTAATCTAATCTAATCAAATCTTATCAAATCTTATCAAATCTAATTAAATCTAATCACATCTAATCACATCTAATCAAATTTAATCAAATCTAATCAAATCTAATTACATCTAATCAAATTTAATCAAATATAATCAAATCGAAAAAAAAACTTAAAAAAGTTTTAAAAACTCTGGCAGTTCCGTAAATTTGGAACATGTCATTTTATGGGAAATTTTATGTACTTTTCGAATCTACATTAACCCAATTTTTTTTCATTTAGAACTAAATGTTTTTTTTTAAATTTCGTGTTTTTCCAACTTTGCAGAGTTATTTTTTAGAGTGTAATAATGTTATATAAAGTTTTAGAGCAGACAATTACAAAAAAAAAAAATATAAATACAAGGGGTTTGCTTATAAGCGTCACGAGTTATCGCGATTTTAAATCAACAATTCTTATTTAATATCATATTTAATAACACAAAAATTAACGTGTGGATCAATTGGACCGCGCACTGGACTCACTATCCAGAGGTCGACGGTTCGAATCCCGCGGCGGGCGCTCTAAAATTCTTTGTGTAAATATGGGTATTCGGCGCCGTCGCTCCGTGCCATACTTTCATACACTTAGGAGCCCAGGGCGGCGAAGTCCTTGTAGATAAAAGGAAGACACTAGTGGTTGGTACTAGCAATGGTGGCCGACAGCTATAAAGTCAACTTCGTTTTTTTCGAATAGAAAATAAATATTTGCAAAGAATCCATGAAAAGCTTATAAACGTCACGAGTTATCGCGATTTTACGAAAAAAAAAGTTTTGAAAATGTTGCTTCGTTGATCATGGCCGTTCATGGTCACCCGCAACAGACACGGACGACGAAACAAAGAGAAAGGAAAAAATTACTTTTTCAAAACTTTTTTTTGTATTGAAACAAGCCGAAAAAACCGCAACCAAAAATAGTAGAAAACTGATTTTTTTTTTAAATATTCAAATAATTGAAAGATGCTTGTTTGGGTCAAAATTTACGCGAAGCACCTAGGGGGTCAAAAAAGTTGGAAATAAAACTTCACCCGCAATGCAATTTCCAACATTTTTTCCAAGGGTTCAAAGAGCCGGTGTAGTTGCATTTTTAACTTTTAAAAACAATCCTTTGGTTTTGAAAAATATTGCGTTCATGTTTAAACAATCAAGTGCATGTTAAATCGCTTGGTTTTCCGTTTTCCCAAGATTACCGTAATTCGACATGGAATATCTCCACTCCCTCTTACAAAAACATCCCACATTTCTTATCCCTATTGACCAACTCCAACAAGGAGCACACAAAAAGCAGTCTGCCTTCCATAAACAGACGCATATTATTGCCATTACGAACCCATTGTGTAACAAAAGCACAGACACAAACCCCCCAGGAATCGCTCTAACGACACGTTAGAACTCCCTAGAAAAAAATAGATTTCCACCGGAACTCGGTCAGGGATAAAATATGTGCGAATCGATTCACCTCCCCTCCCCTTCTAAGAGTTCTCCGGTCTACCCAACTTCCGGTCGGGCTCGTTTTCACCGCCATATTGTTGCGCTTTTAGCAAACGAAGACTCCCAGCTGGAGGTCGGCCATAATTTGGAGTTGCTCCCGCCGAGTTATCCCGATACGTGTCCTGCGGAGTTCTCGGAGACCACAGACCGGAGGGAAGACTTTTCAGTTTGGTGTGCCCTCGGTAGGTGTTCTGGAAGTCGCTCTTTGAAAGCCAAACCAAGTGGGGACCGAAAGTCACGTTGAGCGCCACGTGGAGTTTGAGCGAGGGGGTTGGCTAATAAATCTGACGGCTAACGACTGTTCGACATACGAAAGGGCAATAACAATAACTTTAATTGAGTGACTATTTACCGGTTGGCATTTTTCGACTGTTTTCGTTTCGGTGGGCAGGACTTTTCCTCTCGTTAGTAGTTTTTTTCTTCTCTTCGTTGTGGTGGAAAATCGAGCTTTTGTATTTTGGTGGCTTGTCTGGCCCAAATGAATCACTTTGGAGGTTTTCCTCTTTTTCTTTCTGTTACGGAATGAATCTGCATGAATATGTAACTGGAACAGAGAAATTTCATATTGAAAGTTATACTATTCAATTTTATGGCTGAATAATGATGAGAGTTCCTGCGGTTTCGGCTTCTAATCATGATTGGGATTAATTTATTTTAATAAAAAGTTGTTAAAAGTTTAACTACATGAATGGCTCAGGTGGATCCCAAAACATTCGTTACCAAATTCAAATTCACCAAGCCAAGTCGAAATAAATAAAAAGTAGCTTGCAGAGCGTTTAGCCTAAGTGGATGTCTCGAGTATCTAAATGGATCTGAATTTCCAATTCGTTTATCACCCCCCTTCAAACCTTCCAAGGCTAAGCCAGCCACGGTGTCAGGATGGTGAATACGACCTCTTAGGTGGCACTCTCGAGTTGATGTGGCACCAAACCCCAACAAACAGAATCCAAAAAAAAAGTGCACAAGTAGCGAAATAAACTTCGAAACGAACCGTGAGAGGGCGAAGAAAAAACTCATAACACAAACATTTTCACATTTATAAACTCTAGAGTGGTTCGCAAAGCTGGGTGCACTTTCTTCGCATGCACACCGGAAAAACTTCCCCACGAGCGGCGGCACTCGGAAGAAAAAGCTGAACAGAATGCGAATGTTTTGTATTCCCGCCCCGTATTGTGAAGTGGATTGCTACTTTTGCTCTCCTCACGTTGCTACCACCGTAAGGATTGGTTCAGGAGGATGCAGTTCTCCAACACCAGCAGTCACAAGAAGCGAGGAGAAAAACTGAGTCAACATTTTCCAGAAACGATTGAGAGCTTCGCCAGAGGAAGCTACAACTGAAGGACGAAGGAAAATATATCGATTCCTGATGCTACTTTTGTTGGTTCCTCGGACGGATCTGGTTGCTGGCTCTGCTCTCCAGCTGATGGCAGGATTTGACGAAGGTACAACGGAGCATAAGTGGAAATGAAATATTTAGACAAGTTATATATTTTATTTCCCGAACAGAACAGAGTGGGAGCAGGTGGAAAGCGATGTGGAGAGCCTTTTGTGGGTGTAGCTTTGTAGAGTTTTTTGGCCAATTAGCAACCAGATTGTTGTCTTGTGTAGGTTTCATTTTAAAATCAAACTTTTTGAACAAATTTTGAATGGTTTGGTTTGTATTTTTATCCTTTTATACCAACCACCACCAAAACCGGAAATAAAACGCCCATTTGATATGTTAGTCTTGAGATCAAAATTTAAAAAATGCAAAGGATCATAAAATTTCACAATTGTTTCACATTGAAAATTCCATTATAAGTTGCTTCAATTTTTTTGTTTTTTTTTTAGTTCGGGTTATTTCAAACCAGAGATCCAATCTTTAATGTATCTTAGGTAATTTTCTGAAATTATAGATTGTTTTTTGCGCAAAAAAAAATAAAGTTAGCAAAAAAACGTATGCCTATTTTTTCAGAGTTCTTTTCAATATCAACAGCTTTACCGAAGACACGATCAGACAATAGGTTCAAAAATAACACCTTTTCAAATATTTACGTACAATTTTTGGCTTCTTTGGTCGTAGATATGGTTAGTGAAATTTCACGATTACGCGGACAGCGTGAAATCCGCGAAATTTTGCTTTTTCCGTGAAATCCCGTAAAATTTCATGTTTGCCTGAAACTGTAACGATTTTTCTCAACATAATTTATTAAACTTAAATAGGAATAAAAACAATCTTATGAACTACTTTAAAAATGAGCGCGTTGATATAATTACTGACAGCTGTTATAGCAATGTTGCAGCCTAATATTTTAATATTTTTGAGTGGTTTCGGGTAGACCAGATTCAGAGCAACAAATTGTGTACAACCATTAACAAATTTGAAGCATTTAACTGCTCTTAAACGTGCTCTCCCTATTCAGAATGTAGTCCCGATTCAACCTTCATGACGCTACTTATAAATATAAGGTTAGTGATTTTTGACGATTTCGTGGACGACGTGAAATTCGTGAAATTTATCAATTTTCTCAAATCATTTTCTAAAAATAGCGTGTATAAAGAATTCTTAAGTAAATTTGATTAGTTTTCACCATTTGAAGAATTGTTAAAAAATTTTAGGCTTTTTTAGAAACTAACTAAATTTATTATTATTTTCATTCGCTGTCAAAAAAAATTTACTGCTATTTTATTTGAAAGGTATAGTTTCAATAGAACTTAAAATAATTAAGCTTTGTTTATTTAAAATAAAATAAATAATATTTTTTGTCTTTGAATCCACCTCCTAAAAGCATATCAGATTTTTCTGAGTCCTGTTTAATTTTAACGATATTTGATTATTTGGGTAATGGATTCCCGTGAAAGTAAAAAAAAACTACTTTTTTGTTTAATGTTCTCATTATCTCAATAAAAATTTTTATTTTGTTACAACTTATATTACTTCTGCCTATTGATTTTAAATTAAATTTTTTTTAAAGTCAGATGAGAACCTTGAAATCTATTTTAAACGTCGCAGAAAATTCAAATTATTTTACTCATTTCGGCTTTACAAGATTGTTAAATCTTGCTTTGATATGAAATTCAATAAAATGTAAAATGTTATACCAGAAGCAAATAAGCGAAAACTTTTTAGCTTTATTAGTCGAATATTAGAAAAAAGCAGTTCAGTGAATGAGAATAAAAATGCCATACATTTTGTTTCAAAATATCCTCATTCATAAACCAAGTGGAAACTTTTTTTTGAAAATTAGGAGAATTTTTTTGTGTCACGTTCAAATCTAGTGAAGATTTTTTAGTTTATTGAAGAATAATATATAATGAAGCATAAAAAGTAGTTTCTGCGATTTAAATATAAAATTTGCAGAGTTATTTTAACATATTTCACGTTCCGCGAAATTTGCGTAAAATTTTGCGTTTAGAAATAGAGGGCCCCGTGAAATTTGCAAATTTCGAGCGTGAAAAATCACTAAGCCTAGTCGTAGGGAATGCCTCCACAAAGCTTGTTTGAATAAAAAAATACAAAAAAGGTCAAAGACGGCCAATTTCGCAAAGAATTGCCTCATAATAAATTAAATGAAACTTTGATTAAAGAAAAAAAAATTGTTTTGTTTTTGTTATGTAAATCATGAATTTCTGAATCCAAAAACTATATTGAAAACTCTACACGTATGATGTTTGTACTAATCAGGTTTGTTCTAAAGAATTACGGAGGGGCATCCATGGGTGGTCTCTCATGCTCATGCTCATGCTCATCAGGTTTATACTAAAAAATCTCTTAATTGTTCCGTAAGATGATGTTTTCACGTTTGTGTTATAATGTCGTTATTTTTTAAAATATATTTTAAAAATGTTTTCTTAAAAAATAAAATCATTCTCGGCCCAATTATATTATCGTTTTATCATAACATAATAGCTTTCATCAAGTGTTTTTGACTATTTCAAAGTAGCAAATAGCTCAAATAAATGCGAGCAATGTGTTTGAAAAAAGTGATTGCATAGAAACAAACTGCAAAAATAACGAGAACAGGTCAAAAGACTAAGACTTATTTCCCCAACCAAGAGTTTTTTTTTAAATAATCTTTTTGTTAAAGTTGTTCAATAAACCAAATTCATAAATTATGCTTTTTGAGTGTTTTTCAAAACGCAAAAAGGAAAAAAAATGATTTTGTTTTAATGAGTGCAGACATATACAAATTCATTTCAAGCTGATTGTATTATGGTATTTTCAGGACAATGATTGAAATCTCATACACATTTTGTGTGAAGAAGAACAATTTTCATTCTTTTAAATGTTTAAGTAATGCTTTTCTTTGAGGCCTAACTTCATTTTATTGAATCTTCAGTTTTTTTTACTTTTTAAATCAATTGTTCAAATAAAAATCTCTATTTGGAATTTAAAAGCTTCAATTCCAAGTATTATAGGTAATCGATTGAAGTAAAATGTTATTCAACCATTTCATTCAAAAAAAAAACATGAACAAAACAATCTATAAATCAGAGAAAGGCAATTCAGAAAACCACATTTTCTAGCAATCATAAATGAATTTAATCTTAACAATTAATTCGATATTACAATAACTTCAGATTATCTAAATAGAAGTAAGTAAGTTGAAGAAAGCACCTTAAAAAAAATAAGCAGGAACATAAACATCTTTGAACAATAATTGAACAGATTTTACATACTTTTAACAACTCAAACATAGGGGAGAGTGGGGAGACTTGATCCCTTTTTTGTATCGCACATAACTCTGTCAATTTCATAAAACTATGAACTTTTTGCATGAATTGAAAGCTTAACCAATTAACTATGTTTGGCTTTGAGCATGTTTATGAAAGCTGGTAATTTTTGTTTACAAAACATTTGAAAAATTGTTCAAACTGCAGTAAGTTATGTACAACTATACTAAAGGAAACTATGTTCGAAAACCCAGCCCAATTAATTAATCTTGAGACTGATTCCAGTGACTGTACAAATGCAGGGATCTAGTCTCCCTTAACGCACTTTTTTAAATAATTGATTTTAAATATAGTATGACAATAAATTTAACGTTAAATGTGTAAGGGCTTCCTAGTTGATAAGTTTATCAAACAATTCATGTATAAAAAAATTGAATAAATTTTTAGTGTATGCTATACATATTAAAATAAAGAAAAAAGATCTCTTGGAGGTTTTTTGCAGCACTTTTTAAAAAAATATGTGTAGGTCAATTTTAACATTTTTTTTAAATTTTTTTCTCTGTTTTCTACAATGAGTATAAGTCAATTTCGCACAATTTTCTAGAACCAAGCTAATTGTTTTACCCACATGCTGACGAGATCCAGGCTTGGGATCAAGTGTCCCCGGGTATCAAGTCTCCCCACTCTCCCCTAAATATGATTTATAAAAAAATGCTTAAATCCATATTTTACAGCTAAAGCCCAACGTTTTCTTCCAAATACATTTGCAATCTTAAGGGTATACAATTGGCAGAATAAATAAATAAAATATAATGAAAAAATCAGACATTACATTTTTTAAATGTGGCAAGCAATTATGAGAAATTTAAACAAGTTTTTCTCTTTGTTTCATCGAGAATAAAACATTATTCATCTTTTAAAATGTTTGTGTTAATTGATTTAGACAATAATTGGGTCATCCATAAACCACATACTTTTATCTGTTTACTTTTTACTTTTTTGTTAATTTCAGACACCCGCTCTTCCTCCTTGTTCATACAAAAAAAAATCAGGCCGATTTATTAATTTGACTTTCTATCCCAAAACATTGAGTTCCTAAAAAACGTATTGTTCACCTCTTTAACCTGAGTAGAAGTTGTAAACTAACAAGATTTGGTTGCAAATAAACAATTACAAGTTAAAAATTATATTTTTATAAGCTTTAGGAGACTAAAAAAGGCATCTTTTACACCAGTGTTTAGGTTGATGAAAAATGTGGTACTGGAGATATGCTTTTTAAAAAAATAGATTTTTGCTCTAACAAGTTGTCAAACATTTCATTAATCATTTTAGATTTTAAATCAAATTAGCAATTGAAAAATACCTTACACATAATTTTATATATGAGTTCAATGATAACCGAACCAAAGGCTTCCGTAGTAAGTAGAAACTCTCATTTTCACAAAATTCTAATTTTTAAAAGCTGTATCTCAGCCAACAACAGTCCAATAAACATAGTCGAAAAGAAAAGTGATAGGAAATTTTCTATGTCTTTCGATATTGATTTTTTTACAAAGGAAAACACAACATTTTTCAAAAATTTCACCTTAAAATTTCAGTTTAAAATCTATTTGTGAATTTTGATTACCAATATGTTAGAATCTTTTCGTAATTTTTTATTTTGAAATAAAACCGTTACCACAATTTGCACCATCCTAAACATAAGCACAAGCGATATATTTTTCAGTCCGCTGCAGAGTGTTAAGTGTTGAAATAAAAAAAATCCTCAAGATAGCCAGAAATTGACCAAAAGTTCGTAATCAGGGATTGATAGTATTATTAGGAAAGAGTTTCAAGAAAATAGAACAATATTCGTGCCAAAACTGTGTGAATGTTTAATCACAATCATTGTTTTTTTAGAGAACATTCTTGAAATTGGTATGTTCTACACAACAACTACATACGCAGTTTTTTAACGTTTTTAAAAACTTGAACTATATTTTTTGATACTTTATTGAAAAAAATTGAGGCCAACTCTTTCTTTGCCCTGAGCCAGCATCGCTTCAATTCCACAAAAGGGAAATCGCCTGACAAAGTTGACAGCAGCTTCCAAGAGAATGCCATTTATGTGTGAATTATTTGTGTTTCCCCATCCTAGTTTTCCACTTGGCAGAATGCATCCACATGCCGGTGGACAACCAAGAGGGAAAAAGCTATAAAAAGTAGTTTTTCCTTTGTCCAATTGAAAACTTATTAGGACGATATCTGAGTGAGAGAAAAAGACTTGCACCAGAAGAGAAAGCTGCATGGCCGTTGTCACAGAATGTGACACGTGAAGATGGGAAAGAAATAAAGCTTATTTTTTTCCACTTGGAGCTGATGTGGACCATTCTCGATTGGATTGGAAAGTTGGAAATAAATTGTAGTCTATTTGTGGCACAAGGTTGTGGGTTAAACCTTGAGTGTAGAGTTGAAATTTATTATAGATTGTTTCTCTTTTAGGCAACTGGACACTTAAGGGTTAACATCAAATGTGGTGTACTCGAGCAGTAAATACATTTCCCGTCAAGAAAAGCTCGACTTTCCAACTCGAGCACACAATCCCATCACGGTTTGTCACAGAATTGAAAAATAAATCGAGAAAAATGGGAGAAAAAGTCACCTACCTTGCCCAGTCCGCCAAACTCCCGGTTGGCCATCCGTCGGGCCAATCCGGCCGGCACGGGTGGGGCCGTCCGCTGGATGGCACCGCAGAACCCACCCACGGTGGCCTCACTCATCTTGCTGTTGGTGCTGTGTTGCTGCAATTGTTGCTGCTGTTGTTGGTGGTTCTGCTGGGATTGTTGCTGGATCACACTGCCCGAAGCTAGACGTTGCGCGGCTCTGCAAAAAGAGATGCAAAAAACGGAAACGGATGTGAGAAATTTAAAAATTGTTATTTAATGTTTACGCTGAAAATATTGGGTTGGTTTTTCTGGGTGTGTTTTTACTTTATTTCATTCGTTGGTTTTTCACGATGGTTTTCCACTCTGAGGGGAAGAAAATGTCCGACTGCCAATAGAATGAGTTCTGCTACGAAATAAATCAATTAGCATTTTTTTTTTCGTTTTCGTTTGGCTCTACACACGTTCAATGGAAATTGATACTCGCTGCTGGTGGGAACGAAGGATGGGTATTTGAAGTGTGAACTTATTCAGTTTAATTTGCATGTGGGTATTATTGGTTTTGAGTCAAATTGAAGCTGACAGTGTGAGCGGTTTGGAAATTCAAAAATGCAATCTATAAATTCAGCATGACTTGCAAAATAACGAAAACAACAAATTTTGTAACATTGAAATATTGTTTATGTTTCCTCGCATTTTTTTTTAATTTACAGTTTGTGCATATTTTGTTACTTAACCATATTTGGAATATTTTTTTTCTAAATTTATTTAAAATCATGGGGCAAAAAATATTTGTTCTTTTACAAATAACTTCCAAATTTTAATAACAACAGAAGTCTCAAAAACTAAAAAAAAAATCGGTGAAGCATTTTCTTGCGTTGAAAAATCGATTGTTTATAAAATTACCGTTAAACAAATTTATTAAGGCATTTTTCCAATTGGACAAGTGTAAAATGCATTTTAAAACACTTTTTTCATTTACATGTTAGCACCGTGACTTGTAATTTCATTTTCCCCTCTTTACCCCCTCTCTCAACTTTAAATAATTTTTGCAACGGCCTTATTATGAAATGTGAGCAGCCTGAATAATATTTATTTACTCATTTTAAAACAAATGAAAAGTGGAAAAAATGAAAAAAAAAACATTAAAATAATATTAAAAAGTTAATAGTAAGCCAAATTAGATTTAAATACAAATTTCAGTAAACAAATGAGAAAACTCTTTTTTAAAAATTTAATCTTTCAAAAAAGTGGTCAAATACAGTCTTAAAATATACACAAAATAAAAAAAAACTATTTTATTGTTCTTATTTGTTAACGGAACTGTGTATTTAAATCTGATTTATTTTAAATAGTTTATTTCTCTTTGTTTTTCTTGTAGAAACTCATCCACAAACTAAAAAAGAAATACGCAAAAGATGTTTGGAATACGTTTTGGAAAAAGAATGAAAAAAGACAATTTATGCATTTTTTTTTGAGACCTGAAGTTATTGTTAGTTGAGTTTGTAAGATTTTTAACATACAAAAAAGATCGATTAAATTTATTTAGATATTCACTATTTCTATTTGGTTTCTTTGAAAAAGCTAATAAAATTATCGATTTATATAAATCAAATAAACATAATAAAACTGTATTAAAATGAATAAACTATACACAAATTAATATAAAATATCGTATTTGACTTAAAATTAATATTTTTTTTATCTGTTACCAAAACGTCAACGAATACAATTTTAACAAATTCCGTTGAAACATAATTTTTTTCATAGGAAAAATTTCAACATTGTACAACTTATAAAAATAACTAAATTTAATATTACAGGTAATTTTTTAAAAAGATATCAAATTAAAACTAACTTTTTTTTTGAATGAGTATGCAAAGAATTCCTATTTTGAATTTTTTATAAAATCCATCAAGTTAATTTTTAACTATTTTTTTCAATAAAGAAACAGTGCCTGGTTTATAATTGGGAAAAAACTATTCTTTTGTTTTGAAAGAACAAAAACATTTTTTATTCGTTTTTATTGAATTTGGAAAAAGGAAAAAGAGTTAGTTTCTTTAAATGTTGACAAGTGCAGCTGAACATTTGATTAGGATTAACATGACTTCTTTTTTCTTTTCAAAAAATGATTGGTTATTACATTTTAAACTAAGAATTAGAATAAGGAATGTAGTAAATTTTTGTTTATGTACTTTTATCGCCATTTTTACAACCCGAACAGACGGTAAAAACTAAATTCATGCCATTTTAATAACAAGAACTGTTTAAATAACAAAAAGTGTTATCGAATATTCTTGCAAAATCCATTTTTGCAAAAGAGTTTAATAACAGTTTATTTTATCATAACAAAATTTGTTATTGGTCTGATATTGATTGAAAGCCAAAACTACTTTGGAATAACATTTTTTTTATGGAAGAATACTCCCAAATTTTATTGGGATGATCGGATTAGTTGTTAAAATAACTAAAAATATTAACAAAGATTTGTTTGAAGAATAATTAAAAATGTTATTTGTCTGTTATTACAATAACAATCCAATAACAAAAAAATCATAACGACGAATAACAAATCTTGTTATAAATAACATAAAATGGTATTGGCCTAGTATTTTCAAATAACAAAAAATGTTATTCTCAAGTTATTTCTGTCTGCTCGGGAATTTACAGTATTTAAAAATTATGCCAAATGATGTTATTTTTCATGACAGATTTCAATTTCAAACCAATTTTTTTTTTCACCTGTCAGGACGACATTTTGAACAGCTTTTGTATTTTTTCGAATGTTTTTAGTTCTTATTTTATGTTTTTCTTGTTTCATCTTAAGGTATTGTTATTTGAATTTATTTTGTTTAAAATATGTTTTTTTCTGATAATATTTGGCTTTTCTACCACCTACCTTTTGTCTTTGTAGTTTTTTCAAGATTATAAAGCCACTTTTGAATGTTTTGCATGTTTTTCACTTTTTCTACTTAAGAATAAAACATAATCAACTAAATTGTAAAAAAAAGTCACAGCGGCATAGTTAAGGCCAATATAAAACATCCTGCATACTGATTTTAACAAAAAAGGAGAAAATGTTGTGAAAAACACAGCCAAAATTGACCCCAGAAAAATTATTTTTTTAAAACATTGGCAAAGTCATGTAAAATAAGTCAAACTTCCAACCCCTAATATTTTCTTATGTTTCTTCTAAAGTTGATCTTTTTAAAGATCAAAAATTGGCTGATATTCTGATTTTTTTACAATTGTTTAGATCGAAGCTGATTGTGCCTAAATGTGTGTGAAAAACCTTTATAAAATTGTGTATTCTCTGGTTTCAAAATACATTCACAATAGGTCAAAGTCTAAGGTGTTAATTTACGCTTCGAATTTTTTGAGAATATCTGAAAATCAACCAAAGAATGCAAAAATCCAACCAAATTGTTTGTAAACGTATCTATTTAAGTACTTCACACAAATTTGATTACCTCAAGATGGATTGAATGATTATGATCCGGACAAAATGGAACAATCCAGTTCCACGAAAATCGAGTGACAATAAATGTCCATCCCCACACACAGATATTTGCTCAGAATTTGATTCTGAGTCAATAGGTATACGTGAAGGTTCATTTAAGGGTTCTTTTATCGAATTATTTTATATCCATTCCTTAGTGAGGTTATTTTGTTCAAAAACATATCTTCCAAAATATGAATCGCTCAATCTCTGACAACAGCAGCAACATATTTTCACTTTCTTTTCAAAGAATCTTGTTGAACTCACAAAGTTCAGCCCCATTTACATATCGACCAACAGCTTGTTGAGGCAACTCTCGACAATCACGGAAACTTCAAACTCGACAAGTAGCTAACACTCACCGTCACATTCACGCAAGCACACATTTTTCGCGAGTCTACAACAGTAATTCAAGCTCTGGAGAGAGCCTTACTTTTTTTCTTAGAGTTTTTTCGAACATTCAAACGCACGCACACACACTCGACAAGAGACTTCGGGAGGAAAAGCTTTCGTCGAGAGGGTGCAAAAAGTTCACGAAATGACAACCGACAACCGCGGTGCTTCCGGGAGAAACTTTTTTCTCTGGGTGCTTCGCGAAGAAGAAGAAAGGGGCTTGAAGAACTTTTTCAAGCAGCTTGGGCAAACTTTTCTTCGCGCTTCAAGCATTGCTTATAGGGGGTGGAGATGTGGAGTAATTTGGTAATTATTGTATAAATTTAAACTTATATTATATTTTCAGGGTTTTCAATAATTTTTTTTTTAGATAATAAATAATACATATACAATTTAACAAAAACTCAACATTCGAGGTGTTAGTACTCCAGACCAAGCATGATAAGACATTATTTTCTTGTCAGATGTTTCATATTTTTTCTCCTTGCCAGTTTATTCCAGCACGACAACGCCAAAACGACGAGACGACACTGTCTTTTCTAAGGATTTGTGCTGCGGGGTGCAAGTTTTGTATCTTTCCAAGCACCAGAACAGGCAGTAGAGCCTTAAAGGCTCATCTTAACCTAGAAAAAAAAGTGAAGCAAACATTTTTCTGTCGGACAAAGGCTTATCAAACAAAGGACAAGCCGGACGTCAAGCAAACTAAAAATAGTCGGTTTATTTCAAGAACATATATTTTTTCTCTGTGAATGTGATGTTGAAAAAAATAACTTCATTTTTTAAATAAATAAATGTGCTCAACATTGAGAAGAAAAGTTTAAATAATAATGTTATTTTTACAATTTCTGCAACTCGCATTGTTTTATTAAAAAATGAAAATGTATATTGACACTAAAATGTGAACCAAGTTTAATTTCATTGCATTGAAGAATAAACAGGAACAGAACTAATTATTGTACGAACGAATTTACTAAATAGAAATGAAAATCTTTTCACGCCAAGAAAAAACAAATATTTGAAAAAAAAATCAGATAATCCATCTTGTTGGTGGCTGTCCTCGCTGTCCAGCCGGAAGTCTTTGGTGGTGACCACGCGGAAATCTTGGCAGGTTGGATTTGTGCCAGGAAAAGTTTTTATCACCCCCAAACGGCTAGAAAAGAAAAACAAGAAACAGAGTCATTGTGTTCCGGCCGGCACCCTTGGCCCCGTTGGCGAAGTTTTTTTTTTTCTTTTTGCAATGAAAATAAGACCAAAATGTGTTCAAAGAAGCGAAAATGATGAAAAATACATTTGACACCAGGACCGTTTTGGTTTTGTAGCGAAGTTAGGTGGCTGTTGCTTTGAGAGAGAATTTTTGGTTTTGGTTGGAAAAGAAGGAAAAAAACTTTTATAATTAAACTGTCGCTGCTGCGGTGGCCGGCAGCGACGTCAGTTGGCTGAATGTGTCCAAATGGAGAAATATGGAAGTTTTGCTTGTTGTTTTTGGCATCGTGTAAAAATTCCTGAATAATTGATATAAATACAATTTTCTTTTTATTGTCGCCCTGCAAAATTATGTTTAAAATTTAAATTAAATTTGGCAAACACTACTAAGAAATAGAATATTAGAATATTAGAATATTGAAACTTTTATTTGACTTTCAGTCAGAACGATTTTATTATTACGTAATAAATTTCCCTCCCAAATGAGTACCTAACATTAATACTTACAGTTATTTTTGAAGCAGTTTAAAACAACGGGTGCCACGATATCTCAACACTGCTTTGACCAAATCAGCTCAAAATTTTGGTGAAGACTCGTTAAACCGGTCCTGTGTGCATGCAACTTAACTTAAAAAAAATAAAAATATTTGTATATTTTCATATAAAAACAAATCGTCAGATTTTGATTTTTTTTAATTTGAAAAAAGCAAAATTTCAAAAACGGGCTTCGTCATGCACACGGGATATGTCTTGAGAGTCTTCATCCCAAATTTCAGCCAATTTGGTCCATCCCATCTCTAGATATCGTGGCACCCGTAAACCAACTCGGTGTTTAGAGAAAAACTTTCACAAAGTTTGTCAATTCGCTTTACGCCTGGCAAAATTACTCAGTTCAGTTATTAAATATTTTCATGAAACTTTCAAGAATGATTGAAAATCATCTTTTTAGTGAATTTAGTGAATTTTATGTATTTTGAAATTTTGTGATATTCTACATCTATGGCACCCCTTAAGTCACATGTCCATGTGTTTAGTCAATTCAACGATAAAATCAAAACCTTATTGAAAAGTATAACTTTTCGACACAAGTGCTGAAAAGTTCAACTTTTCAGCACCCATTTTAGTTTTACTTTTCAGCACTTGCATCGAAAAGTATTACTTTCCGATTCTTTTATTTTTAGTAGAGGAAAGTAGGCCTTTTTGTCATGCAAAAACGACAAAAAAAGTTATTATTTTCCGAACGGAATTGCAAAAATGTAGTTTGCAGCTAATTTTTTTAAACGTTTATGATTCTTAGTTTTAAGAACGGAGAGTGAGTGTGCGTGCTGCCGAAAGTCTTTTTCATCGTGCTTTTGATTTTGAAGTTTTCTGCATGAAAATGCTAGACTGCGTTGGGGAAAATGTCGGAAACGTCGCAAGTCTGTTGAGGGATCTCAGGAAACATGGAGTTTTACGAAGTTTTGCCATAAGTAGTGGTTTTTAGTGAGTTTTCAATCAGTTTGAAGCACTCGCTTGAGGCCGACATGATGGCGCTACGCCATCCGGAATGTTTTCGACGGTCATGCTGTAGTGTGGGTGATACTGCTGCTTGTGGTAGTTGTGTGACCAAAAGTGTTTAGTAGAATCGCAAAAGAAATCAGTACCGAAACCGCGGGGGAAAGAGTGAGACAACAGATACTCCAAGCCTGGAAAAATAAGTGCCTTTGTATTGGTGAAAGTCTGTTGACAGCGCTGATAAGTATCGTGGAAGATTCGCGAAAAACGAAACGAAATGAGCAACAAATTGTTATCAGTTAAAGGTGTGCGCAATATTGGATTGCGTTAGTGTTAGTGGATTTGAATATTCAGGCTGGTATGCAGAAGGAAGCTCTAACGGCATCGGAAGGGGACGTTGCACTATGGTACATTGGGTGGCCAAGTTTCAAAAAAGTTACCTTCTCCAAATATTTTTTGGTATTTTTTTCTCGAAAGTAAACATTCTAACTAAGAAAAATCCAAATTTTCAAAGCTCTAAGTTTGTTCATTACGGAGATACGCAAGCTGAAAGTCAAAAAATTGAGTAAAAAACTAGCGTTTTTCGTAAAAAAGGCTGATTGTTTAATTTTAACATAGCTCAGCCATTTTAAATATTTCATTATGACAATTATACATCGTTGGAAAGGTAATGAGATAAGCTTTGAAACTATTAATAGATAAAATGTTGTTTCCAAACCAAAAACTGAAGTTTTCATCGAATAACTGAAGCATTTTTTTGACAAAACTTATTTTTTTGTGTTTGTTAATCGAGTACTTTTTTTGCTAACCGATGCTAAACATGAAACTAAGATCACTTGAAAGATTGGATCATAATCTAACATTGCTGAAATTTCCAGCCTGCGATTTTTTGCGTTTTCGGAGATATGCCATTTTGAACATTTATGTTTTATCAAAATTTGCTGCAATCTACATATGCGTCCGTTTATTTCACTTGATTTGCTACCTACTTCGTGGGCATCGTCGCTTCAAAAATCAATAACTGGTTTCAAGAAGTTCGAAATGACTTTATTGGAATTTTCTGTAGCCTACATTGAAAATTGAGTCCCTTAGTTAAAATAAGGTATTCGTACCGAAGTTTCTCAAGCGAAACTGGAGAATCTCAGTTTGATACCGAAAAAAGTATTCAGCAAAATAATGACTTAGCATGATGAATTTCTGCGATCATTCCATGAAACTGATCCACATTAAGTTCTATGTTGGTTAGTACAAAACATCATAAAAAGTACCTTGAACATATCCTGAAGCCGTCAGAAACTCAATAATCAAAAGACACATTCTCCGGCAATGTACACCTTAGGATGAAATTTTGAAAAGCGTGTATGAGCTATTTGGATATTTTTCCGCGATTCTAGACTACTTGAAGCTTCAAAAATCATGGTTTTCATTAATTGATCATTTGAATATAATTTTGTACAAGTTGGTTAAGTTATGCATCAATTCGTGATTTAATCATCGTTTTAAAACATTTTTCTAAAAACTCCTGGTTTTCAGCGAAATAAAATCCAAAAATTGTTCTTTTGATTGCATTTTGTAGGTTTTTAGTTGTACTAAACGGAAATGTCATGGGTTTGCAGTTAATCTTAAGTTAAGTATTTTTTCAAACTAGTGTAAGTTTACCATTTTATTGCGCTGCAACGTCACGAAAAAGGGACATATGTTTATGTCAACAAAAAACTAAACATTCAATCATTTTGATATTTCGGATGCTCTTTGTACTTGGAAAGAGCTTTCAAATGCAACCTAGAGCGACTTAATTGGTTGTCTAGATCCAAAGTTACAACAGGTTTAAGTTTGCGTTGCAACGTCACGAAAATTTAAATCATATTGGTCAAATGGCAAAAAAGGTGTATGCGTAGTTGGTTGTTGAAGATAAAAGGGTACTAAATATTATATAATTTTTATATAATGTTTCCGAGCATATTTACAGAAGAATTGTACATGTACATTGTCATTCACAAATTCCGTCACTAAAGTTTGTATGAAACTCGAAAAAAAAAGTATTTTATGAAACTTGTTGAACAAATCAAAATGGACCGATGTTCACAAGGGGGAAAAATCTAAAACTTTCAAAAAAATAATCACGTGGTTACTGGATGGCCTCTTTATGATAAACTGATTTACGTGATGGTTCATTCTAATACAACGCAACGATTTTTTTTATCCCACACCCTTATGTAAGTCAAATTACAGTGAAATTCATTAAACAATAAAAATCACGTGATTTGATTGTTTTTTTACAAACTTTTGTCACTCTGTTGTTGGACGAACCCTTACTTAAATAAGTTGTATGCAACGTTTAGTTGTTCGCAATATAAAATGTTATGTTGTGCAGGTAAACAGTTTTATTATTTCCTCAAACTTATTTTAAAAAGCACAAAAGTCGTCAAAATAAGTTACGTTGTTTGCAGATCACCCCTTAGGGGCCATGAACAAACGATATGGGCACTCTAGTTATATGGCATGAACTCACAAAAAGAAACACACAGCATTAAAAATAAATATTTGACTAAAAATGAATTTATTACGCTTAACAAAATTTTGTTGGAGGGGAGGAGGGGAGGGGGTGAAAGAAAGAGGAGGGAGGGGTTGTGTCCTTAAAGTGGGAATGTATTAGCTTATCCATAATTTAATAATATAAACTTGCAATACAATATACACGCAACTCTGTTGCACTTGCAAATGTATGAAAAGACTATTTATTATAAACAATCAACTATTGAAAAACATGAAAAGTCATAAAAATGGACGTATATCATTTCAATACCATACAATTACCCAAATTTGTATGAAAAAACATTTAAAAAGCAAAAAAATAATTTGGCCGCCTGTTTGTATGGAGATGGCCCATAGTGCGTTGGAGGCAACCTGAATTTGCTATGCGGCTGGTGCATTACCTGGCGATTGGTGAAAAAGCGTTCTTTGACTGGTTTGCCGACCCAAATGTGGTGAGCGACAGAAGACATAAATAAGAACGGTAGGGGCTAAAGAAGCTGTTATTCGAGGTAAGATTTTTCCTGTTTTCAGAGTGCCAACGTTCTGTTTATTAATCAAGGTCAGTCCACTCTTTTTATTTTACAATCATATTTATGTGTGCGTTTTGCGCTATTTGTTGTTATACTTGAAATCATTTTTTCATTTATCAGCGGAATCTGATTGAAACATTAATATGTTGTGTGAATCAAAAAAATGTATTTTCATAATAATTATTCTAACATTATCTCATCAACAGAGAGCGAGTTTTGGCGCTATAACCATGGCAAAAAGTGTCCAGGGCATTTGTGGAAATACAATGTCCCATCCTCGAGGGTCCCGGAGCACCAAACTTCTTAGCATGGTGCTCCCAACGATTCATTGCTTAAAAAAAACAGGAACGTGAGCGGGGGATCCCCACGTTTCTTCCTCCCCTGTAGATTCAGAAATGTATTGTTGTTTGAACACTCGTGCTCACACTCAATGCAATTCAACGAATCATCTTTGCGGTGAACTTTAAGCAGTTGGCCTGGCCGCTTTAACATTTGTGATGTTTCAATGCAATTTAATGCAATGGGGCACTGCAATTGTTAATAATGACAAGAGGATGCTAGGCGTAAATCAACCTAAGGCATTTTCCAGGATGCCCTCGAAAGACTGGCTGCGCTAGGGTTAGATTAGATTAGATTAGATTAGTTTATGATTCTTTGTTTTAAGAACTTTTATGTCTTTAATTTTTTTTAGTTCATTATAGATTAAACGTTACTTAATCCACCTTTAGCTGGTTGGTGCCTTCCTCTCATTTATAGAGTGATTACAAAAACAAAATAGACTTCCTACAGACTTTTTGTCAAGATTATACAGACACCACCTTTCAGGAAAATGGCATCCCTCTACAAGGCTTTTTACGTGGCGATCAGGCGGGACCATTTGAGGTTATGTAAATTCAGACCATTTTTTAAACTGTTTGTTATTTTAGATAGGTAAGTAAGATCTTGAAAATTCTTAATCCACAAGAAAGGTCTTCTCATATGCTTTCTAAAAATATATAACATGTGAGGGTTTCATGAAATAACCACCCTTTTTACCATAATTTTAATTAAATATGAAACAGTTTTTTTAACATAACTTTTTAAATACATGATAAAACTGCATGAATTTAAATAGCAACTTAGGGGACGTTAAGACGGATCGATTAAAACCATTCTGGCCAAAATCGGTTGAGCCTGTGACGAGATATTCCAGTGACATTGATTTGGTACACATGTCTACATACAGCCAAACACACAGACATTTGCTCAGCTGGTGATTCTGAGTCGATATGTACAAATGAAGGTAGGTCTAGGAGGTCTAATTAAAAAGTTCAATTTCCGAGTGATTTTATAGCCTTTCCTCAGTAAAGTGAGGAAGGCAAAAATCGAATTTATTTTTAAAAAAATAATAAAAATTCAAATAGTTGGGCGAAAGTTATCAAAAGTTTTTATATTTATTTTTTGTTTTTGTAAATGTCTTACTTTTCCATAATATTTTTTTATTTGTAAAACTGCAACAAAAAAAATCAAATCTAAAAATCTATGTTGTGCAGTGACAAGAATATCTGCAGATTAATATCAGATTTTTCCCATAATTAAGAGCGAGTCCACGAACAGGGCATACCCCCTTGTATTGAAAGTCGTTTGGACCTCACCAATCTGCCTGAAATTTTCAGGGGTTGTTTGTAAATATAAAACTAGCATCTGGCCAAATTTTGAGCACTCTAGGTCAACGGGAAGTGGAGCAAATCGGAACACAAAATTTGAAGGTTCAAAAACGTCAAAAATCTTAAAAAGGCTTTATCTTTGGCAAAATTCAATTTAATTTCAAAATAAAAAATGCATCTGAAAGGGCTTAAAAAATGCAACAAAATGCAGGGAGGAGCACCCCAATTGGTTAAATCTAAAAAGAGTTATTGGCATTTGAATGAAAAACTAGCATAATTTTCAAACTCAAATAAAAAAGTGTTCCATCCAGATTTCAACTCGGTTCGACCTGCAGCTTGTAGGAGACATCTGGGACTACCATCTAAGCCTGAGAACGCTTTGGGTAAGGCAGTTTAACATATTAAATAATCAGTTTTACTTTTAGTGAATTTTTTGGTTGTAAAGTTTTGCTCGGGAGACCCCTTAGATCCCATTTTCTGGTGATAATTTTATCATATCCGTGTTCCTAAGGCAATTTCACAATAGAAACATGCATTAAAATGTTTATTCTCATCCATTTTAACCCTTTAAAAAATGAAATTTAAAAAAAATATTTGATTCACATTTATTGAAAATCAAGTTCGTTTCCAAGGATACTAGATGACACCAGAAAAAAGCAGCTTCTTAATTTTTTTTAACTTTCATTTTTTAAAGGGTTCAAATGAATGAAAATAAACAATTTTATGCATGTTTCTATTGCAAAATTGTCTCAGGAACACGAATATGATAAAATTATCACCAGAAAATGGGATCTAAGGGGTCCCCCGAGCAAAACTTTACAACCAAAAAATTCACTAAAAGTAAAACTGTCTATTTAATATGTTAAACTGCCTTACCCAAGGCGTTCTCAGTCTCAGATGGTAGTCTCAAATGTCCCCTACAAGCTGCAGGTCGAACCGAGTTGATATCTGGACGGAACACTTTTTTATTTGAGTTTGAAAATTATGCTAGTTTTTCATTAAAAAGCCAATAACTCTCTTTAGATTTAACCAATTGGGGTGCTTCTCCCTGCATTTTGTTGCAGTTTTTGAGCCCTTTCAGATGCATTTTGTATTTTGAAATTAAATTGAATTTTGCCAAAGTTATAGCCTTTTTAAGATTTTTGACGTTTTTGAACCTTCAAACTTTGTGTCCCGATTTACCCCACTTCCCGTTGACCTAGAATGCTCATATTTTGGCCAGATGCTAGTTTTACATGTACAAACAACCGCTGAAAATTTCAGGCAGATTGGTGAGGTCGATGCGGGATGGGTATGCTTTGCTCGTGGACTCGCTCTTAAGTTTTATTTCTGAAAATGTAATAAAATACTGTTTGGCCATGACAATTATTCTTGATATTTAAAACCAGTGTTTAAGGTGTTTTAGAATTAGAATTTTTTTTTACTATTTTTTTTTTGAGAATTTGAATGTTCACAAAGACCACACAGAACAAATTAACCAGCTCGATCGAAAATGATATTTTTTTTTAATATTCACATAATATTGAAATTTTTTAAAATTATTTTTTATCTATACTTCTTTTAAATTATCCCAACCATAGTCATGCGAGGTCTTGTTGCTCCATTGAAATACTGAAAGAAAAATTTACACCTTTCCAGATAAAGATCGTCAAAAAACTAGTTTTGAATAAATTTTGAATCAAATACAAAATTAAATCAATGCATAGATGTCAATAATTACAAGAAAATATAATGATGATTTTTGAATTAGTGTTCAATATTTCTTCAAGATTGAGATTTAAAATTCAAAAATCTTGGATGATCTTGTATGATAAAGGAATAAAAAGTAATAGTTAACAATTCCTATTATTTTATTAAGTCAATTGATATTTTTTTCAAAAAAATTTTGGGAAACTTTAAATTTCACCGCAGAAACACAACAAATCGGATTCATAAAGTGTTAATCATATCTCACATTCTCAACTGCTAGAATGTATTATCCTCCATCAATTTCCAACTAAGAGAAAACAAGATTTCCATCATAAAAAATCCACAGCACTCACACAAGCACACCAGAAAATCCGTTAAAAGATTTATCCCTTTTCTATGAAAGTTCCTCCAAGCAGCAACCTGCTACCATTTCGCTCTTTATATTTCTAGTTCTAGACTAGACCGGCTTGGTAGCAGGTGCGCCCCAAAGATTGAATTCAAACATAGTATAGCATCCTTAACGGTTCGTCCTGACAACGACGACGATGCCGTGACTCTGTTGATATATTATATCGTACAAAAATCAGGGGGGAGGGGGATAAAAAATGAAGAAAATGTCATTGCGAAAGCTTCACTTTTCAGAAAACGAGGGAAAACCAGTTTTGAAGATTTTCCCTGTTTTTTTTTTTGCCACCCCACAAAAAAGGGCAGGATCTCGGAAATAAAGAGTTTCTAAGAGTACAAGTGAAAGATTATTTCTTATGGTATAAGGTGAGGCAGCACAAAAAAGAGACCCTGTTTGTCGCAATGATACAAAAGGGATAACGACTTTTGTGCTGGGTTTATGTGTGGGTACGAACCTCCCAATGGCATAATCCCTTGTTTTTATGGGATTCCGAAAACAAGGGATCCAAGCCCAAGCCCGTGGAGCGTTTTGCAGCACCCAGGGATGAAAAATGTGCTGACTTTAACCATTTTTACGCTAACTGCTTTATTGACACAGTGGTGGCTGTCCCCTCGCACGTTGCTGTTGCAGAGTAAAGACCATTTCCATGCTTGCAAAGTTGTGCTGTGTTTGCTTAAGGAATCAACTCGGGGTATGATAAATGACACACGATACACAAGCAATTCGTTTCATCAACACATGTGCCAAAGTGCTGGGTAAAAATGTAAACAGTGGGAAAAATTAGCTAAATCGAGTAAGAATGTTGTTTTTAATTCCATCAAAAAATGTGTTTTGGATTTTTTGGCAAAACAATTAAATTTTCTTAAAATTGTGAAATATATAAAAATTTATAATGTTGTAGAAAATCACAGATAAATTTGACATGAAATTTATCAAAATTTACTTATAATTAAGTTCTGTTAAATTGAAGCAACTTGCAATAAAATCAGTTAATAATTTATTTCAAACTACAAATTTTCAACCACTGATTTTGCAAACACTCCCACTGTTGCTCCACTGGCACCCAATCCATTTAAAAGCTAATAACATTTTAAGAACACACGGTGCTAAAATCATCACTTCATCAATCAAGCACTTAAAAATCAATAACTTTCCAGTTTTCACAACTTCACTGATGCCCCCTTTGGTTATTTTTTTTTTGTTCTCTCTCGCCCACCCGTCACTCATCAAACTCTTTTCCACAACCAGTTTAAAAATGCCCTGCCAATTGCTATTCCCCTCTCTCCTCCTCTCCCTGTTTCACTTGTTCGGGAAAATTATTACCCTTGTGACAACAGACAAATTGGTTTTGCCCCTCTCTTTTGGAAAAATTTCCATCTGCCAGCCGCGCTAACCAGCATCGCAAGGAAAAGTGCTGACAGAATCACTCCGTTTTGACTCTTCGATTTCGATCGTCTTTCAGCGCGGAAAAGAAAGTGAAAATGAGTGATGATTCTCCTGACTTGCTCACCCTCTTCGTTAGAAAACAAATGAGACTAAATTTAATCAATTTTATGATTGGCCATAAAATTAATTATGTTTAGAAAAGCACTGGCCCCACTTTTAAGTGCCGCCTGCTTGGAGCACATGTTTTCCCGGAAAAATCAACACGTTCCCCCACCACCCACCCAACATTGAGGGGTATTCCGTCTCCCCGAAAAAAAAAGAAAACTCTCATCCGTCTTTCACGAGAGAGTTGTTCAACATAATGGAAACACTTGTACGGTCGCGACTCGCGCACTCTGACCCCCCTCCCCCCTTTTCTCTTGTTTTTCTTGTTTTTGAACGCATTTTCTTCTCTTGTTCTCAAAAAACAATGTTGCAGTGTGATGGTTTTGGAGCTCATTTGCAGTAATTTTTCATGCGGCTGCCACTGATGGGCGTCTTTTTCACGAGTCGTGGGGTGCCTCCGCGCGTTATTCTCATTAAGTACACGTACTTTAAAATGTTGTTTTTTTGTATGCTTTGTTTTGCGTTGACGCGAAAACGATTTGTTTTGGCTAAGAACGCCTGTCAGGTTCTTGTTAACAGTACAGTCAAATTGGATTGATGCTGGCTGCGAGAGTTTTCCTATACAATTTTGTAAGGAAATCAAAGACGAACCTAAGAAACATTTATTTTTAAAATAAAGTCTAGTTTGAAAATGATTCATTGTTCAGAAAATAAAACTTTGTGAAACCTTAAAAAAAAATCAGAAATCTGCTGTTAACGTCGTATTTTTTCCATTTGGAAGAAAAAAGTAACATTTTTTTAAATTTACATTTATTGTCTAATCGATCACTCTAAGGCAAATTTTGTTTCCATATGACCAGAGATCAGAAACAAACGTAAAAATTGTGAATAAATTGCATGATATCATAATATTTTTCATATTTTCAAGAGTAAATTTACTTTTGTAATGCAAAGTTTGTCAATAGCACTGGAGCAACCTTTCAAAATCAGGGAATAGTTCAAGTTCTTTTTATTGTCAGTACTATTTATTAAAACACCCAGATTAGCTGTAATAATAACACAAAATAATAACAGAGATTTGTTCGAAAAATAACTCATTCTGTTATCAATAATTATTACAAAAAATCGATAACAGAGAAAAAAATAATGTGCCCGATAACTCAAAAAAATAAAAAAATATATAAAAATTTAAATAACAAGCCATGGTCTTAACATTTGAATGAAAAAAGTGTTTTAAAGTGCATTTTACACCTGCCCAGCTGTTCAGCAATCATTAGTTTTCAAAATATCCAAGTATAGAAGAGACTTTTTTTCGCCGAAAAAAAAAAAACTTCTTGCGGTGGAATTTTACAAAAAATGAAAATATTTTTGATCGATCCCAGACATGCTAAATATAATTTGAATCGCAGGAAGATGTATTTCTTATTGCTTTTAGTTGGTTAGACTTCTATTTCCTTTAAAATTTGGATGTTTTTTGAAGAATTTTTTTGCCCCCTGATTTTTCGAACCGACTTTGAAAAATATTAGCAAAGGCCTAAACGAAAATTAAAAGAATATTCAAATAATCACCATTTTTGAAAGAGTCAACATTCAAAATTTGGATCCGTTAACGAAACCGCAAGATTTAAGAGGGCCACATTATAAGGTGTTACGTCGATTCCGTTTCAAACATTTCAAATGAAGATATCTTGAGTTAAACAAAATGCTTCTGAGATTTTTTAAACTATTATATTGCTAGGGATTTCAAATGCTTTTTCGAATTATTGAAAATGTTCTTTTTTTTTCTGAAAACCTGAAAACCAACACAAATTTTAGTATTATTTTTTTTACCAAATACTTTTGTTAAGAGTGTCCTTCGATTTTGAAAATATTTTAGCCAACCCGGGCAGACGGTAATAACAAAATTCATGTCATTTCAATAACAAATACTGTTAAAATAACAGAAATTGTTATGGAATATTCTTGAAAAATCCATTTTTGCATAAGTTTATAATAAAAGTTTATGTTATCATAACAAATTTTGTTATTGGTCTGATATTGGTTGAAATCCAAAACAACTTTGGAATAACATTTCTTGTTATGGAAGAATATCTCCAAATGTTATTGGGATGATCGGATTAGTTGTTAAAATAGCAAAAAATAATAACAAAGATTACTTCGAAGAATAACTAAAAATGTTATTAGTTTGTTATTAAAATAACAATTCAATAACAAAAAATTCATAACGATGACTTGTTATGAATAGCATAAAATATTATTTGCCTAGATTTTTCAAATAACAAAAAATGTTATTCTCTAGTTATTTCCGTTTGCTCGGGCATTAAGTTTTATTTTATTATCATTAAAATAAGGAAAGGATACACCCAACTGGCAGTCGCATGATTGTGATGCATGGCGGCATGAAAGTATATCAGAATCTGCATGAAATCTGTCCTCATGCATTTTTTGCGATATAGGAGTATGACATTTTTGCCCGTTACCGACAATTATCGACATTACCGACGGCTTTTTGGTTGTATTTCACAAAAAAAACACTTTGCAGAACGAGGATTGAACCACCAACTTCTTGGTTATTGATCCGACACGCTACCACCGCGCCATGGCCGCTTGATGAAAAGTGAGTGAAAGAGCACCAACATATGCTTCTCTTTGGAGTGTTGCTCGGGGACGGGCCAGCTTTATATGTGTTGGTGAGAACTGCAGATCGCTGAAATTTTTACATGCGGGCAAAAATGATCCACGGGCTTGCTGCACAAAATGTTATAAAATATGACATTTCCTGCAGCAAATCCAATGTTGCAGATTTTGAGATATATTTTTCCTTTGGGTGTAGCATTGGAAATTTCTTGGAAATATCGCACATTTTTTGTAATTAGTTCTTTTTTTGCATTTATTTTAAAGCTGATTTCAGAGTAACTTAAAATGGAGTGACATTGATAGCCTTTAATAGATTAAGGATCATTTAAAAAAATTAAAAACACGAATTAAATCAAAAAAAAAATGAGAATTTAAATCCTCTCAAAGTGTTTTGTTTTTTCTATTTTCTTGAAAAGGAATTCAAATTGTAAAATGAACAGCATTATCGGGTTCTGGGGACAATTTTATACTTAGAATAGTTCTTATTTGTTTTTGAAATTGCAATTTTATAGCGTTATCAAAAAAAAATTGTTTTAGTCTTTCTTACAAAAACCAACTCGATCCTAACCAGGTTCAACACCGAAAAAGACCTTATAAAAATAATTTTATGAAATTAAATTGTCATTTTTAGTATATTTGTTTTAAATAGCATTTAATGGCATTTATTCATGGAAGAATTGATATCTTATGAATTTTGATCAAACATGCACCCAAAATTCAGAATCGAGATAATCGTTCTCTCAAAATTTATTGCCAAAATCGATAGAATAATGGTACCAACTCACACCATCATAACAAATGAGTTCATTCGTTAGTTGAATCAATAAATCTCCAACAAGTGTCATACATCGACTTCTGACTTCTCCATGGTCACCAAGCTGTGATGGCCGAGGCAGCTAAGTCATTGGATTGGTTTGTCAAAGGTCTCTGGTTCGATTCCCGTTGTCGACACTTTTGGTTTTTTGCTTGACGGATGAACTTTTTTTGCAAATGAACCTCGAGAGAATAGTTCTATCGCCCATCTCGAGCTGTGTTCTCTGCGTCCGTGAATGGTACCACTATTCTCACGACTCGAGACCATCATTCTCTCGGACTAGCGCTGCCAGTTTTGGGTGTGGAACCTTTTTCACGAGTTTTTCACCAATGTGTAACAGGTCGTATCGAGGTGCTCCGATTTGGATGAAACTTTCAGCATTTGTTTATCTATACATGAGATGAACTCATGCCAAATATGAGCCCTCTACGACAAAGGGAAGTGAGGTAAAACGGGCTTCGAAGTTTGAGGTCCAAAAAACCTAAAAAATCTTAAAATTGCTCGCATTTCCGTAAAACTTCATCAATTCCAACTCTCGTAGATGCATTTGAAAGGTCTTTTGGAGCACTTGAAAACGGGCCATAGACATCCAGGATCGGCATGACTTTTTCTCATAGCTTTTGCAAATTACTGTTAAAAATTGATTTTTTTAAAACCTTAATATCTTTTTCCAACAGCCTCCAACACCCAAACTCCCATAGGTCAAAAGATAGTTAATTTCATGGATTATAAGCCTACGGTATTAACTTTTTGGCCAATCGCAGTTTTTCTCATAGTTTTTCGATTTTTCTACAACAAACATTTTACAACGTTTGTTTTTGCCCTGTAGGCCTCCATAGCGGCACTTTTTGGTCTCAATTTTGTCATATTCGGAATCCTCGGAAAATTTCACGTTAGTTAGAAGCATTGGAGTGGCAAATTTGATTGGAAAAATTGCAATTTAAAATGAATTAAAATATTTTTTTTACAATTTGTTGGATTAGGGTGAAACAGGTTTTCGCCTACTTGATACAGCATTTCTCGGTGAATTTCAAAAGCCGTAAGAGCCACCGTGACCTCTGATACTAATTTTTGCTTTTCTCCTAAATTAATCAAAATTTCATTTATTTTTAGTTTGGGGCACTTGAAGGACGTGTAGATGAACAATCTCAAGCATTTTTGATATTGATTTTTCGTAAGTAGGTCGAATACCGATGCAAAAAAGACTTTGTTTACCAATGGCTCTTACGGCTTTTTGAAAACTAAACCGAGATTTGACGTATTGATCACAGAGTTAAAAAGATCTATTTCTTTTTTGAAAAATGTTTTATTTAATTATGTTTTATTTTGATGACAGCCGATCATGTTATGTTATGTTATTCGTCGTTATGATTTTTTTGTTATTGGATTGTTATTGTAATAACTGACTAATATCATTTTTAGTTATTATTCGAACAAATCTTTGTTATAATTTTTTGTTATTTTAACAACTAATCCGATCATCCCAATAACTTTTGGAGTTATTCTTCCATAACAAAATATGTTATTCCAAAGTTGGTTTGGCTTTCAACCAATATCAGACCAATAACAAATTTTGTTATAATAACATAAACTATTATTAAACCCTTATGTAAAAATTGATTTTTCAAGAAGATTCCATAACATTTTCTGTTATTTTAACAATATTTGTTATTGAAATGTCATGAATTTTGTTATTACCGTCTGCCCGGGAAGTGATTTGAACGACGTGAAGTGTTAATGCCCCACTTTTTTAAACCCTTTCAGGCCTGAATTTTTGAAAAAAAAGTTCTATATTATTATGGGAAAATGATTTTAGGGGCAATGCGGTAATTATAGACTATTTAGGAAAATTTTGATTTTTTATATGACCCATTAGGGTGTAATATCAAAATCGATTTTCCAGCACAGCAATTTTTCTCTTTTGGGGTCCTAAACAACTCCCCAAAGTTTGGGAACGATCGGTTTAGTCCTCACTTTGCGCAAAGCGATTCAATTTTCCATACAAATTTGTATGGGAAAAAACATTTTTTGGATTTTGCTATTTATAAAATCCACGTTTCACGCTGAACTAAAACCAGATTCATATTCAGATGCTCTGGTAGGTTTCTACAACTTTTTCCAAGAGAGTATGGTGCTAGCTTGTCCCTGAAAGAAGATACAGCGTCTTCAAAACTCTTCTAAAACGTGATTTTCGAGCAAAAAACACCTTTTAGACGAGTTTTGAGGACACTGTATCTTTTTATAGAAGCAAGTTAGCACCATACTCTCTTGAAGAAAGTTGTAGAGCACAATCCAGAGCATCCAAATATGAATCCGGTTTCAGTACAGCGTGAAACGTGTATTTTATAAATATCAAAATCCAAAAACATGATTTTCCCATAAAAATTTATGCGGAAAATTGAATCGCTTTGCGCAAAGAGAGGACTAAACCAATCGTTCCAAAACTTTGGGAATATGTTTAGGACGCCAAAAGGAACTAAAAATAGCTGTACTAATGGTGAAATTAATTTCACCAAAATGTCTTACGATATTGCTTGAAATGACCATAAAATTGTCATGCTTAAACCTAGGTGACTTGAATAGCGTTTTAGTGTGAATCAAATCAGAAAATAAAATTTATCAGCAGACTTTTTGTTAAATTTTAGAAGCTGTCTCTTTGCTCATGCTAAGTGCGTCCACACAGTAAAAAAAATCAATTCTCGTAATCGTGAATTAAGTTCACGAATGTGAGAACCACGAAGGAATTTATTCATGAGTATGGTGCATTTGCACTATAAACGTGAATATATTCCTTCGTGGTTCTCGCATTCGTGAATTAAATTCACGATTTTGAGAATTATTTTTTTTTTTTTGTGTACAATGTGACAGTTGAACAACTTTGGCTGTATAGGTCGTATCATTCACTATTTGGTCAATTTTGAAACACTTCGATAAGTAACAAAACCTTCATTTTGAAATGTGAATGAAAATAATACAAAAATCGTTGGAAGTTAAAAACCAAAAATATCTTGTTCTTAACAAGATAGGAAAAGTATGGCCAGAAAATCATACTGAATGCCATCAACACCAGTTTTTCCGCAAAAATTCAAAAATGTCGTCACCTCCGCCTGTTTGCTTTTCGATACTATCTCCGAAATTGAGATCTAACCGGAGAATTATCGCTTTTTTATTCAAATTCCCTGCCCCGGTTCACCCGATTGGCCTAAATTTATTGTCGTTCCTGCTGCTAGAAATCACTGCTTCTTTCTGCTCTGTAACCTGCTTCCTTCAAGAATCGTCGCTTCGAGTGCGCCACTTTCATCCTGTCGCTGGTACTGGGGGGTAAGACATGTCCCACGAAAGGCAAAGGATAAATTCGCGCAGTTTCACACAAAAGGGCCCAAAAAGCTCATTCCGCCACCCGGCAGCTGCTGCTGCTGCGGTTGCTTATCGACTGCCAAAAAGGATTTCCGCCACCAACCCTTCACTCTATTGTGTATTCAGCAGCAGCAGCATAAGCCAACTCCCCACTCTCCTCCCACCCACAACCAATCTCAACCGCTTTGTTGTTGTTGTTGCGACGCGTTTGGGCGAATTTGAATATTTTTCGCATTACTTTCAGCATAAAACGATTATGTATATATGGTGAAAATATGTTATTTTCTGCTGCTGCTCCTTTTTTTGCTCGTTGAAAAAAAGAGCCCAGAAGCTGTCTGTTGCTTCAGCGGCGCGAGTGTGTGTGTGTTGCCTCACTCGGTCTAATCAAACGCCATGCGACATTTTCACCCTCGAGTAAACTTTTGGCAGCACACATACGCGTAAATTTAGGTTGAGGCTTTCTTTTTTTGCCTTCCCGAAGGGAAAGCAGCTTTACGTGACAATCTGGGGAGGTGAGTGGGTGGAATGGGAAAAGTTGTTATTTTTAGGTGGGTGGCAGCAGACGAGTGATGCGAATAACAATGTGGGTTTCTTATGCTTGTTAAAGCTGGAGAAGCAATGTTCAACTATATGCCATATGGCTGTAAATAAAATTTAGATCAAGAACTTATTCATCAAGCATTGTGATTTCAACAAGGTGTTTTAAACTACAAAAATCGTGTACAATCACTACCTTTTTCAGTTCTAGCTTTCAGAACCCAACAAATCAACTCAAAATCACTCGTCCTTTTCTCAAGATCTTCTGATACGACGGAATTTCCGTCCCAACTTGTCACACAATTCCAACCGCACACCGCACTCTCAGACACCGTTTCCGTTGTTTTCATTACAATGTGTACGAGTTTGTCAGCAGGGCATTTCCTCCCTCTGACTTTTCTCCGGAACCAATTTCCACCACCCTCCCACAAAAAAAACACCAACGCACATCAGCCGGAAAACCAACAAAAAGTTCGTTTCCCCCAGCAGGGCGGAGAGCCTTCAAATCGGAAAGCAGGACAGCAGCACAATGTGGCTCAGTAAAAGGCAACTCGTCGCCCGAAAAAAAGAAGCGCAGCACACCGGAAACCAAACGAACGAACCAACCAACCAACTTTTGGTGGTGGCGCATAATAAACGAATGAAATTATTTTTTTTCTCATTTGCCAAAAACTGGAGGAGGAAGAAATGCAAACGAGGAGCGGTTGAAGAGGTGGGAAGATGGAATGGAACCAGCCATGCAAAACCGTCGTCGTTGGTGCGCTCTGGGCAAGAAAAATCGACTTTTACTTTGAGGGTTTGCGATTTGGTGGAATTAGTCAAGGAGGAAACGCATTGAATTCATGGTCATGAATTCCTAATCACAATTCCAAAAGTAATCTTCACAGTTAATGTGTAAAATTTTATAATATATTGTTACCACTTTTATAATATTATTTAAACTCAAATTAATTTGGAAATGTACAAATACTCATAATTTACGGTTAAACTACACATCTTATTTGTCATACGTTGCATTACCATGTTATATTTACTGTTTAATTTGAATTTGATTGGAATTTGGTTCATAAATAAATCTCCTAAGAAGGAATTTTCAGATCAACATGGTGTCTTTGGCTAAGTTGAAGGTATTGGTAATGAGAATGATGAGTAAAATAGGAAAAATTTAACAGCAAAGTTATAGGTTCTTATTTAGACTACTCGGAAATGAAAATGGGCTTTTAGGATAAATTTATATGAGATTAACATTGTTCGAAACATGAGCAGTACATTAAAAAATGTTCCGAACTAAAAAAATAAGAATTCATATTAGAGCGTCCAATTTCCCCCTGAGAAAAAATTTCCATGGAATTCCCGAAACACATGCGGAAATATACATTTTCCAACCATTTTGGCACCAATGTTTTGGAATTATACAAAAAATAATAATAAGAGAACCTGATTTGATTTTATTCCTTTCAATCCACTGTTGATATTGAACTAATCAGCTTGTCTGTAAATGTCATGTCAAGGTTTAATTCAGATAATATTAATTTCTGAAGCATTCACAACTAGGAATATTGTTTGCTTATAAGTTAGGCAACAAAAACTACGCTATTATGGAATGAATTTTAACTATTTTATTTTCGACAACTTATTTTCACGAAATGTTTTGTTGTATCATTTGAAAACAAGATATTCACCTCATCCAGCCAAGATCAAAATTGAGATTTGTTTATTAATTTAGTTTACCTTGAACAAATGGGTTGAAAATCGAATCGATATAATTATTCAAAAAAAAAAGCGAGGGAAGAGTTCGAGAAATTACTGTTTGAAGTTATAAATTTATGTAGCTCGTTAGCTACAGTCATCCCACATATTCGGAACACCCACAAATTCGGAACACTTTTATGATAATTTGTCAATAGCATGCCAAAAGTAGCTTTTCTGTCGACCTTACTATTTTTAGAACCTTCATTTGGACATTATCTTGCTATTTCACTAGTAAAAGTAGTACTTTTTTGAACTAAAACTTCATTCCAAGACTATTTTGTCCAGAGCAGCAAAACACTGCCTCCAAATGGCCTGTTTCATAATTGTGGGATGTTATTGTGCCTCCCACAATTGTGGAACACCTGAATTTAACTGACATTTTCACAAAAAAGTTATCAAACCATGTATAAAACATCACTAAGCTTGAGCTTTATTGGTTTCAGTGTGTGGAGTCATTATTTGGTAATAAATATGTACTCCTGGAGAGATCCAAAGTTTGTTTACATTCGTAAGAAAAAAGTGTTCCGAATTTGTGGATTTCAAGGATCAAAGTAATTCTTCAAAAACTTCATATAAAAGTTAAAATTTGCAGATGTTCGATAAAGCATTCGAAAGATCGCAAGAAAAGTTTTCAAATGAAGGTAAAAGCGAATCATTAAGTTCAATTATCGATTTGCTATGATTTTTTGAACATTGGCCGATCTGGAAACCGTTCCGAATATGTGGGATGACTGTACCAAGGGTATAAGAAGGTTAAATTTGAAGAAAATGTCGTTTGATTTCAACCACTCTACACTATGAAAATTATTTCAATCCAATCAATTTATTATGCCAAATAACCATACAAATAAAATCATACCATAAATGGAACCATGAAAATCATTTAAAAAAAAGCTTTGTTTTATATGAAATTTACCCAAAAAATGCAACCATATTTCAAACACTCGTTTCAGATATTTTAAATTTTTGAGTTGTGATTTCATGAAATTGTGTTTGAAGACAAATTCAGTTATTATCAACCTATTAACAATTTGAAAATACTTGTTCTGGAATAATGTTTTTTTTTTCAAGAAAAACAAGATTTCTGCATGTTTATTTCCATTTCAACTTTATGGTCACTGAGACAAATTTAAAAGCCATTTTTTTGTTGTGGATCATAGATTTTCACTGTTCAAACACTTTGATTGAATAAAATACTTCTCAACAAAAAATACTAATATTTAAGATTCTAAATAAGAAAATTTATATATTTTCTCAAAGTTGCATGATTTTTAACAAGCAGTCAAGCCATCAAATGATCTTAAAACTCATTTTGACCATTAAAGTAGCTGTTATATACCATTTTTTTTGCAAAATAATAATCAGAAACAAGATAATTTACGTAAATTTGCAAATTTCCCGGGAATTCCCGAGAATTTTGTAACCCCGGAAAATTGGACGCTCAAATACATTATTCACCATTTTTCGAAATTTGAATTTGTTACGCTTGTTCATTTTTTGTAAGTTGTATTTTTGAAACATAAAGAACTCTTTGAAAACTAAAATAAATTTGAATTCTTTGTAACCAGAGCAGTTTGAAAAAAATATAAATATTTATTTTGAGTTTTGCATTCATTAGATTTTTATCATTAATATTTACATAAATTTCAGAGATTTTAAATATCTTTTTTAAGAATTAGTAGAAGTTTAAAAAAAAAAATAGATTTTCAAATAATATTCCATTAACCCTCTACAACTCAACCCCGCCTCTAGGCCAGCATCGATCTGAAAATTCGTTAATAATCAATTTTTCAAACAATTTTTGATCTTGAAAAGGCATTGGAAAAAGAACTCTTAAATTTAAGAAAATTTTAAGGTTGGAAGTGTAACTTGTTTAATGTGAAAATGGTATCGTTCTTTAGTAGAAAATGTGAAAACAAGCAAAAAATTTAAAAAGTGATTATAAAAACATGAAAAAAACTTAATAGGCAAAATATGAAGATAGGATAGGATAGGTGGTAGAGTTAGCCAAATACTGTCAGAAACAAATATTAACTAAAAAAGATAAATACAAATTAAAATACTAAAAACAAACGAAATAAAGTTTTTTCGTAGTAAAGTTTTCGTAGATCAAAAGATGTTCAAAATGACCTCCCAAAGACGAGAAAAATATAAAAATCAAAAAAAAAAATTGCACGGTAGAGAGATAATTACATAAAAAAATGCTTTAAGTAATTGTAAATTAATGCAAGTGTGAAAAAATGCGAAATATTTAATCTATGTTATTTGCGCAATTAATTAAATATTTATGGTTTATGGATCTGAAACAGGTTGTTTTAGCGAAAAAAAATGGATTGGATATGACTAACGTTTTGTTTATCGCCATGTTAAGACTCTTGGAAACAAAAATTTAACGATATCAAAAATATACCCAAAAATGCAGCTTAACAATGAAACATTGAATTTGAATTCAAGAATTGCTTTTGAGATTTTGTTGATAAAATGTACCGTTTTTTACATAATTGTTTTTATATTTTTAAAAGTTTAAGTTTATCCTTGTCCATCTCTGAAAAATTTAATTGAAGACATTGCTTATGCTTTGTTTGCTAGGATATGGCTGTTCCAAAAAAATTACTTACGAAAAAGTGTGAAACTCTTGAGAAATTTTCTAAACCTTTTCATTTTTTATCACATATTCAAAATCAAGACTTACATTTAAAAAGGGCCAAACAATTCAATTTAAGCTTTTCTGAAATGTAAGTTGTGACAAGAAAAATTAAAAAATGTTTATTTTTCATAAGTTTTGAAATTTTATTAGATGGAAAATTTCATCCAAATAAATAAAAACATACATTTTGGTAAAATACTAGATTATTAAAAACTCTGCAGTAAATTTTCACCACCCAAAAATGAAAATATTCGAAATATCAGAAAACTCGGTGTTTATTGATATTCGGTACTGAGATATCATTTTAATAAACGACGTTATTTGGGTTACAGGCAGAAAACCTTTTATCCGATTTGTTAGTTTGTTTTTTTTAAGACTTGTAGAAAATATTTGTTCAACCATTTTTTTTTTGAACTTTTTTAACGGAACTTTCTGATCTTTACGAATGGAATATTTAAAAAAAAATGGCGAGAAATAATGATTATCGAAAAAAGTTGAAAAATAACATCTTTTTGAGATTTTTTTTCTAAAAGTTCAATTTTTTTTTATTAGCTTGTTTTCAACTTAGTTGTACCTGTATTGTGACACACACTGAATCGATTGATTCATATTTACATAAAACATGATATTTCATAATAAAAACTATGTTCCTAATTAAAAACAGCCTGTCTTGGTTGTGGTTAATTCAAAAAGTACATTGAATAAACCATAACATTATTTGATTTTTCACTATTATTCAGGCCATTCAGGCGTGCAATTCTTCACCAAAGTTTTGTTTATATAAATTTCTATCTTATTACGGTTTCGAGCTATAAAATGACGAAATGAAGAAAGGGTTCGTACCGTTCTCAAGGAATATCGATAAAATATTCGTGAACTGGGCCCAACAATTTTCAGACCATTCAGACCATTTTCTCGAAAATCAAAGAGGGATAGAAAAAAAACTCTTGCGTGAGTTAAGATAGAATGACCAAGATAGTAATTTATTGTGAATTTTTAAATTTTTTCATCACCAAATTTGGACTTATAACAATAATTTTAATGATAGAATTCTAAACTTAAAAAAAAAACTTTTCACGTTATATCATTACCAAATATTGCATCAACTCATAAACATACCTCTAGTTGAATGACTCTCGCATTCCCGAACCCATCGCTCCTCACTAGTTAGGGAGGTCACAGCCTAGTGAAAATTACATTTACATGGAAAATCACGACACATTTTCCAAAAACTCCACCCCAGTAGTACCGCCGTTGGGTGTGATAATCGCGAGGAAAACTCGCAACGGGCGGAATGTTTATTTTATGTGAATCTTGAGACTTGCTGCCGCTGAGCTAGTACGAAATATGGTTTGAATATAAATGATAATTTTAACACAGTTCCATCCGGCGGACGGAGGCTTCCCGGATTTTTCGTTTACTTGGGCGGCCAACCCATATGGACGCGAACCTACCTGGATTTTCGGATTTTCCCGCGAATAACCGGGAGGGGAAAAAAACCGCAACATGACCCCGGAATGAGTGGGAGTTTTTTTTTTTTTTATTACTTTTATTGTACAAGATCCATCCGTTTTCCGGGATGGAAATGAAAATGTTGCTTCTGAATGAAATTTATGCCGCCACCTATTCTTTTTTTTTTTTTTGGGAAGCGGGGAGAAAGGGTTGGAAACGCGTCAATGAGAGCTTAGAGAGGGCACGTGACCACCACGGTGGAGGCGGTTGGCGGTGGGGAGCTTTTGAAGTGGGCTTTCGCGGGTTAAACAGAGCAGGGGAAGAGGAAAATTAAACATAAATAATTCTGAAGGGGTTTCCGCCGAAGGGCTCGCACCAGAGCACAATTTATGGCGCAGAAAATTCGTCGTGAAACCAGATTTGGGGAGGATGGATGGAAGTGTTATTTTCTAGGGGTTGCAAAATAGCACCGCAATTATATGAAAATATTGCAATCGATACTTGAGTGCTGTTTACGGACGATTTTGAATTTGGATTATTTCATTCATTTTCAAAATTACAAAAATATGAAATGACATAACTGAAAAACAACTCCCTACACTTCACCTACTCGACATTCCAGGTCAAATGTGCCAAACCAGATTGGCGGAGGATAGTCATGATGTCAAGAAGAGGGAGCAATTCGGGGAACATAATATGACTTGCCATTTTCCCATGATCCTGTCCCTTTTGTAAATGTTGTAAAGTCTCCCCTTGCTCCCGAATCCAAACCTGTGCACCAACAAAAACATACACTTCTGCCCGGAAATAGATGCTGAGCCGAGCAGAAGCATTTTACGGAGGAATTTAAAAGGATAATAGGATCCTATTATGTTTCCGTCTGAGGTTATTGTGTATTATTATTTGAATTTTTCGCCCCACCACGGGGTCCATCTTGGGTTGGGCAACCTTCCCGAATTGCTCACATCCCAGAAAAGAAGGCACAAAATATGCTGAGACTTCATTTTTCCAGCACGGAATGCTTCGGAAGCTTATTTTTGCCGCTGAATCCTGATGCCTTTGGACGGTACAACACCAGCTGCTGCTGCTGCCATGTGTGTGCTTTATGACTTTTGGCAGCACAACAGAGCTGAGCGGAGAACGATGATGTACACATTTTATTGGGAAATAATTTGCTTCTGTCAGATTTGAGAAGGCTGTCGGGCTTTGTTGGCTGGGTGCCTTTTTGAGGTTTATCCATTTCAAACGCGGTGGAGAAAAATGAGCTTTGCTATTCATTGATAGATGGTGATAAGTAATGCTTTGATAAAGAAGAGAAAGGTTTTACAAGCGGCATAAAACACTATTTTTCTGCATTATTTCTTGAAATTGCTTTAGCACGTTTGCAATTATTACTTAAGAAATAAATTGAATTGATTATTTGTTTTGATACATCAATGAATAGATTATCAAATAATAAAGAAGTGATTCTTTGTTAACTTTGTTTTTAAGAAATATTTTGAAAAAAAATAAAATTAGCAAAAAAAATATTTATTTTTTAATTTTTTCACTGAATAACTAACTTAATCCACCTATGTGATTGATACTTTCCTTACTTATAGATCATATCAATTTAAGGCTCGTTGGAACGGTCTTTCGTTTACCTTACCAACGATGGGTCGGATGATTGATACCGATACGTAGTCCGTCCATCTCGGGAATTTCCGGGATTTTTTTTAAAACCGGAAATTCCCAAACCCAATTTTTTATATTTTGAACCGATAATTCCTGAAATTGAGAAAAAAAAATCAAAATTTGGTCTTGAAATTCTGATTATTATGTGAAAATAAATTTACAGTTGAATACTTAGAAATCCATAAAAAGAAAAAAAATATTTGTTATTTTTGAAAAAAAACTAGGTATTTTGATATAAAAATTAAAATCATTTTATATTATTTTTCACAAATTTTTCGAATTAAGGGTACACAACGACCAAGGAAGTTATTGTCTTCTTATTCCAAAATTGTTGAACTAACGGATCCAATCCTGAAATAATTTGAATATAAAAATTTACAAATTCTGTTGTAAATCTTTTTGGAAATACAGTCATGCCTCGGTTTAGCACCGCATATGGGGGATGCAAAACCGAGGCGTGCATAACTGAAGCACAGAGCATATGGAATTCTGGCTATATGGGAGACATTGGCTATAATCCTATGAAAAAATATCCAAATTTCAAATAATTTGCTATTATCATTACATTAAAAATTTCACTTAAGTACAATGTTTTCCTGTATTTTGAAAATGCAATTTTTTATCGAAAAAAAAATTACTATTCCAATATGGGTATCAAATGATCGAGATTTTTCATACATTTCGAAAGTAATAACACAAATTTTTGAAAATACTCAAAATTTTCATAAAACTACGTATTTTTGAAAAAATACTCCAAATTTCAGTATTTTACAATATGGATATCAAATGATCAGGAATTTAGCATACATTTTGAAAATTATAACAATTTTTATAAATACTCAAAATTTTCACAATACAACGTATTTTTGAAAAAAAAATCTAAAAATTTCAGTTTTTTAGCATATGGGTATCAAATGATAGGGTTTCTTTTTATACATTTGGAAAGAAATAACGAAAAAATCGGAAAATACTATTAAAAATCACAAAACCAGGTATTTTCAAAAAAATAACCAAAATTTCAGTTTTTGTAACAATATGGGTATCAAATAATCGAGATTTTTTTCATATATTTCAAAGGTTATAGAACATTTTTATTACTTTCAGAATGTATGAAAAAAAATCCCGATACTCATAATGAATTTTGATACTCATAATGAAAAATACTGAGATTTTTTTTTCGAAAATACGTAGTTTTGTGAATTTTTTAGTATTTTTAAAAATTGGTGTTATAACTTCCGAAATGTATCGATAATCCCGATCATTTCATACTTATATTGTAAATCTGAAATTATGAGTATTTTTCGAAAAAAAAAGTAGTTTTGTGTTTTTTTTTAATTTGTGTTATGAATTCATTTAATATGTTTCAAAACTGAAATTTGTAGTATTTTGATCAAAAATACGAAGTTTTGTGAAAATTCTAATAATTAAAAAAATTGTTATTACTTTCGGATTGTATCAAAAAAACCGATCATTTGATACTCATATTGTAAAAAAAACTGAGATTTTAGGTATTTTTTCAAAAATACGTAGTTTTGTGAATATTTTATTATTTTCAAAACTTTTTCTTTATTAGAAATGTTTGTAAAAATCTCAATCATTTGATACCCATATTGCAAAAACAATAATTTTGATTATTTTTTTAAAAACATTGCATTTTCAAAATAGAGCGAGTTGTGGCGCTATAACCATGGCAAATAGTGTCCAGGGCATTCGTGGAAATACTATGTCCCATCCCAAAGGGTCCCGGAGTACCAAACCTTCTTAGCATGGTGCTCCCAACGAAAACAACCAAATCTCGGAGCGTATGGTGGAGTGTCCCCACGCTTCTTCCTCCCCTGTCGATTCAGAATTGTGTTGTTGTTCGAACACTCTGTGCTCAAATTCAACCCAATTACGAGTCATCTCTGCGATACGGCTTTACGCAGTAGGCCTGGCCACTATAACGCTTGTGATGTTTCAATGCATTCCGATGCAGTGGCGCACCACAAATGTTAATAAATGACAAGAAGAGTGCTAGGCAGCACCTAAGGCACTCTCGGGGATCTCTTCGAAAGATTGGCTGCGCTAGGGTCTGATTAGATTAGATTAGATTAGAAACATTGCATTTTCAAAATACTGGAAAAATACATATTTTTGGGAAAATTTTCATGGTACTATAATTTTATAATTCACAAATTTACATTTTTTTTGCTATGCAGTTAAGTCATATAACAAATTAAAAACAATATATATGAGAGATTTATTAATGTTGAACCACACTGGATTTGAAACTTTGGTGCATTCAAAATAAAAAGCACAACAAAGAGTAATACAAAATCTTATAAAAACTGCAATTCTTGTTTAGATTGAAGTGTAGATTAGCACCAATTAATATTAATAGAATTTATCTTTAGCTTGAAAAACATAACAAATGTAGAGTCGTGTGGTGTTCGTTGGAGCGATCGGAGAGTGAATCGACGCGCGCGAACCCGCGGGAATGTGGTAGAAAGTTCTCGAAATCATTGAAAAAGGGATCGCGGTGTGGCCAGAGAAGTTGGGCCATCAGTCGTGTGGTGTTCGTTGGAGTGATCGGAGAGTGAATCGACGCGCGCGAACCCGGGAGAAGTAGATCGGAAAAGCATTGAAATAGAGATTCGCATCGTTGAATTATATATTATAATTTCATTTCGTTTTGAAAGCCCATCCCATAGCATCGTTGCTCGGATGGCACGCCGGCGGTAAGAAGTTAAACATAATACGCGATTAAGGAATTGATAAGTCCTTCTCAAAGCGTCGCAACTCGGAAGGCAGCGATAATGTTTCACTTTTTGGTCATATCATCTTACAATCTATCCTAAATTGTACATCACCGAATAATACGTTAATTCAAAATTCATTTCGTTTTGAAAGTCCTTCCCAAAGCATCGTTGCTCGGATGGCACGCCGGCGGTAAGAAGTAAAAAATACGCGATTGATAAGACCTTCTCATAGCGTCGTAGCTCGGAAGGCAACGATTGTTTCACTTTCTGGTCATATCATCTACCAAGATGAATCCTGACCTTCCCTTTCCTTCCCCTACTAACACAATTCCCCCACTTCCCGTGATGCTTGAAGGAGATGCTGTGGATTCAACGGTCTCATGCGGTGTCAACAGGTATAGAGCGACAAACTCTGTGTCTGATGAGTCTGCAAATTCAACTATCGGACTAACATTCCTACCTTTGTTGAACTGCATCTCCTTGGGGGGGCGCCGGTATTGACTTAAAGCAGAGATCTTCAGGGGTTATACAGTGAGGATGATTAGCTCCCACTATTCATCTGTTGGTTCATTGTGTAACTTCAGCTGATCCGTCAATAACGGAGTAGCAGCTCATTGGCAGTCAACCATGCTCATGCTCATGCTCATGCTCATGCTTGAAAAACATAACAAATGTAATGAACATAGGTTTAATGACTGTTTTAAAAATTTCCCGGGGTCCTGGGATTTCCCGGGAATTAAAAAATATTTTTCCCGTTTTCAGGGAAATTCAAATTTCTTAACTTTTTCTTACTTTCGGTAACCCCTTAACTACAAGCAACAGTAGTTCCAAAATGGATTATGATGTAACACACAGCTGAAAGGAACTCCAAAACTCTGTTATGTATTCCAAAAGAACTTATTGTATATTGATAGTTCACCAATAAAACCGAATTGTTTTGAAAAACCTGGAAAAATTGAACGCCCTACCGATACGTGAAACCCGGCTTCAAAAAATTACCGACCTATCCAACGATAAATTGGCTGATGGATCCGGAAAAAGTTTACATAAAAATAAGTGAGATCCCGCTTCAAAAAAAACATAAATATCATTTAAGTGGTCAAAACATGAGACAGGGTTACCAGATCTTCAATGCCTTGGATGCATTGGATAGGTCTTTTGATTACCTAACCAACGATAGATTTGGTGATGGATCCGGACATAGTTTACATACACAGAAAAAAATAATGTTAATTTGAAAGCTGTAATTTTGGAAGGTTGAATATTACCTCTTTAATGATGTAATTTTACCTCAATTTAGACTGAAAAAGTTACATTACACCAGAAAAGTGGTAAAATTACACATTTTCAGAGGTAAAATTAAACCTTTTTTCTCACATAAAAGATGTACCCCTTTCCAGATGTAATATTATCATGATTTTTTTTCTGTGTAAATATAATGATATCCAGCTTAAAAAGGTACATAAAAATCATGTAAGTGGTCATAACTTGAGACAGGGTTGCCAGATCTTCAATTTGGACTCATTGGAAAGGTGTTTTTAGTACCACTCGTCGTATTTATCCAACTTGGCAGAGTTTCATTGCAAACATGTACTACCCGTGAAAAAAAAAAATGCATAAACTATGATACTATGGCATCTGATAACCAAATAGTGATCCATCTAGATTAGAAGTAACTGTTATCCAGATTCACCTGACTGCGGCTTAATTTTCACAGTTGGAAAGCTATTGAGCATTCGCTCCCGTGGATTTCAACATTTTCCAATACCATTTCTGCATTGTGATGTGCAATTTTTGTGCTCTGCTCTACCGCAGCACGCATGCTGTGCAATAGAATTCCGACAAAAACATTTGAATATATGAACAAGTTGTGCAGTTTTATTTTTTTCCCCATGCCAACATTCCAATCGAAACAAGTGAGTGGAATTTAGCTTTAGGCCGTTTATTATATCGTGGTCTTTTTTGCAGCCCACATGAAGTTGGCTTCGCATATTGGTTGGTTTCATTTTATAAAAAAATAAAACTATTGTTTAACTGATGGAAATGTGCGCATTTTTTCAGTTGAGGTATTTTCCACATTCCTGTGGTATGGTTTTGCAAATTTGTGGAAAACATAAGAATGCATTACGAGATTGCAAATGTGCATTCGAGCATGACAGAGGATTATGTTGCGATCTGGCAGCAATTGGAGCATATTCGAAACGAACTTTTTTTCGATGAGAGCATCCTGCCAATCAAAATTTACTGATATATATGTTAACCTATATTTTCTATTTAAAATATTTCTTCAAGCACAAATCTAGAATAAAAATCACGCAAAATGCAAAAAAAAGTTAAATTGTTATTGCACTCTTTTACAAATAAGCACAATTTTCCCAGCACGTGGTAACGTGTAAGGTGATGCAACAACATAACGAACCAAAAGAAACATCAAATCTAGTTGTTGGATGGCTGGAGATGGTGTTTGGATTTGCATGATGGTGTACACATGGTGGAATACTTGTTTTCACCACGGACATGTGAGCACGTAAAACACGTGGCGTGAAAGATGAGAACCTCAGCACCGGGCTCTTTGAAGAAAGACACGCTGTTCGTACAATTTTTTCTAAAGATGTATTTGGCATGTCTTGGAAACAGAATGGTTCAACTCCAGCAGAATAATAATTAAATTTGATCAAAATTGAAAAATATATTATAAAAACATTTAACTCAGTCAATCAAATTTCATAAATAAATAAATTTAAAAAAATGTGTAAACGATTGTTGATTTAAAAATAAGTGATAACAACATTAACCCTAGTCAAAAACACACCACTATCCGAGGTCAGTTTGGAAAAACAAACAAAGCCCCGGTAAAACAACACAGCACAAACACGGTTCAGCACCCAGACAATAACGTAATCCTTCATCCAACATTTATTTCCATTTAAATGATAAATTTTTATTGCCATATCCACACCGCGGTGACAGCGTGAACAAAAAAAAACCAAAAACAACGACTAAACGACCCGCAATACACAGCCACACATACGAACGAAAATATTCAGACCAATTTCGAACAAACAATTCATGCAAATCGCCCGGATCTCGTTTCGCCGGTGGAATTTTCGTTCGATACGCATCAATTTGTGCAAATTTACCGACCTGGGACCTGGGTGGTGGATTAAACACCCCGCCAATTGGGGACATTAACCCTTGAGAGTTGCATTTTAGTGTTTGATTTTTGTATGCAAATTGAGTAATGCTAATCGTCTTGTTGCATGTCGCTTGACGTTCCGAGAAAAATGCGTTTTAATGTTTGAGCTTTAAAAATCAAATAAAATAGTATTGTTTGGTAGGCATTCTATGAATTATCCCAAAGTTTGGTTGAATTTGGTTGCCGGAGTCCTGAGTTATAATTAAAAATGTCTACGGTAGTCAGGCCTTTACGTGTGTCAAATACGTTCTGACCTGAAATCCCTTTGGCCAGTTGTCGTACTTACATCAATTTTCAGGTTGGGTCCAGATAGCACCACAAGATTGAAACTTCTTTCATATAAATGGAGGAGTTTTTTTTGAAATCGAATTTTGAGGATCTGTGATGGTCAAAAGGTAAGGCATTTTGTCTAACTTCTTCCTAGTCTAGGTCTTCCTTCTCCTCAAATTTATTTTTTAAAAGAGATTAGGTCGGTGTTGCAAACAATCCAAAAATTGCATGCAATATGTAGGAGTAGCGAACCGCACCAATTCTCCATTCAAACTATGGAGAAAAACCATTCGGCCCTGACTAAATATTTTTGAAAAATTCAAAATGCGCGTGTTTCTGGTGTTCTTGTAGTTCATGCTTCCCCTTGAGTTGAGCTTGCTCAGAAATTTTGTTGGTCGGTGCTATTAAGTAAAAGTCACGTTACTAAAATAAACAACAACAACAACATAGATTGCCCATCGTTGAAAGAAACGATCAAGAAACGATTACATTCGCATTTTTCATAAAATGAATTTCACTAAAAATGTATTTAGTTTTGACTATTGCTGCGAAAAACCAAAAGGGTTCATATGCCATTCTTATGGGAAATTGCTTCAACGAAGATTTGGCAATGAACACGTTTTCATATATTTTATGCAATTTGTTTTGAATAAAAATCAAGAAGGGTAAGAAAATCTATTTTTTTTTCAATACAAAAACTACATTGTATAATGTTTATTTTTTATATTTCCAACAAAATAGGGTTACACAAAAAATATATAATTTTGGGGTTACAGGTTCGGAAAACAAATTTTCATAAATTAAGAAAGCTTAAAAAATGCAAGGTTGCATTATTATAATAATGTGTTGAGTATTTAGTACATTTTTTTTTAAATTTGGATAGCAACATAGTTTACTTTTCTGTGATTCCAATCCTTGTGAAATTAATGGATTTTTGCCACGTTGATCTTTTAAATCTGTACTTTGTGGCATAAAAATGTCATTTTTGGTGGTCGAGTTAAGCACTTTTTAAAATTTATTAAAACAAATATTCATAACAGTACTGTTCTTGATTTCACCATCTGACAATGGAATAAAACACTGCTTTGTTTTGAAAATTAAATGTTTTTTTTTTGAGAATTTTAGTTCAATTCAAAACACTTATGAGTATCATGATGTTATGATGATGATGATGCATTTTGAAGTATTTAGCCATTTATGATGATTGGAACAAATAATAATTTATGAAATTCATACGAATATTTCGAAAAAAATGCATTTTAAAGAATAAAAAACTCATAAAAAGATAAAAGAGAAAATTGCTCAAATCCCCAGTGATGTCTTGAAGTACAGAAAAGTTATGTTACTTGCAATGTTCACATTTACAGAATGGCCCATAAAAAATGCGACATTGTTATTAGGTGAAAATCGGGACTATTTTTACTATTTATGATGTATGTAGCATGTGTACATGACGGTTTCCACGCGAAATCGACCATAAAAATACGATTTTGAACCGGACCATTTCCGATCTTAATAAAACTTGCTGGATCGTTTGTCCTACTCAAATCAACAACTCCTGTGCACTCAGTTTAGTAATTCACAATGGCATTTGAATTTTAGGAATTCTTTTAGTTTTAAATTATTGGTGATTACATTTAAATTGAAAAAATCATATCTTTCGAAGCAGATGTTCAAAAAATCGATCGAAAGTGTGTTTTAACGAAAATCGTGCGCTCTTTTCAATGAAAATATTTCCAAAAGCCGAAACTTTCATTTTCGATCAAAAAACAGCCAAAAATCAAATTTTCTTCGAAAGTCAGGCTGAATACACCCTTAGATTCGAATTTTGCCATTACCATTCGAAAGAGCGGACAATTTCCACTTTTCTTCCATAGACACCAAGTTGGAGCGAAAGCGTTTTCGAACGGTTTGTAAATAAAAACCTTTTTCGTTTTTTTATTTTTTCCAAAAACTAAATTACATGTTTTTTGGCAAATTTTGTAACAGATCCCATTTTTAAGCTTAAAATAAAGTTCTGTTTCCGTGTTTTTGAGTTTTTCCTTGACGTACCAGTTTCAAATACATATAAAAGGAACGAAATAATTACTAAAGATTACCAAAAAAGGTGCACTTAAGGTAATATTACCTGAACCACTTTTATTATGGAAAAATGTTTATCTCACGCGTCAGTGTTGTTAATACCTGCAAAATTGTTTTTTTCTTATTTTATTTTCCAAATTCATCTGGAAACATCATTTATTCGTGTTTATCAAAACTATTTGCGTAGATTTGAAGCTAATTATATCAAGAATAAATTTGCAGAATAAACATGCTATATCATCAAATCTCTGAAAAGTTACAAATTGTAAAATTCTGTAATATTTATTCGCTTTTCGTTCTACTATTGCTCAAATTATTCTCAGGATGACAAATCAAAAATCCTGTGTTTTGTATTTTAATTTTATTTTAATTGTAGGAAAAAAACACGTTGACACATTATTGAACATCTTACAAAATTCTGCTAAGTGACTTACAACAATTTTCCAGGCAAACGGCATGGCCAAACTCTAAGGTGCTCGGATCGGCTTCAAATCTTCGGGATTCTCTACCCAAAATAGTTTTATACATATTTTTTGTTAGGTAATTACGGTGGTTCCTGGCACGTCAGGGTGTGCTTTAAAATGATAAAAAAGGTGCACTTAAGGTAACATTTCCTGAACCACTTTTATTATGGAAAAATGTTTATCTCACTCGTCAGTGTTGTTAATAGGGTAGAGTAGTCATCAATGAGACACGGGGAACAATGATAAAATGGCTCTCACAAGACGTAGTTTCAACCAATCTGGCTCATATTTGGGGGAAAGGCGTGTCTACTAGATACACGTCTGCCATAAAAGTGACTTTGGTTATGGACGCTCCCTTGCAAAGTTATTCATACATGTTTGATTCTGGGGTGTAAAAGTAAATTTTGACTATAAATTACATTTTCGCTCATAGGCTACCATTAACTTAAAAACTAATATTTCTCCAAATTTCTTTCGTCATTTTACAGGGCATGAGTTGGGCAACAATGTCCTTTTATTAGGTTTGACCAAAAATTAGAATATAAACAGAATCAAGGGCTGTCTCATTGTTCCCCACTCTTTTCGGCCCATGGGTAACAATGAGACACTTTGATTTTTCTTCAATAAACTTTTCAAAATCGATGGAAATCTTTCAAAACATGAATTGGAAGTGATTTTTGGCATATTTATTGAGTTTGAACTTCATTTAACCAAAAATATAAAGTTATTTCGTAAAACATATGGATTTTACAAAATTTAAATACTTTTTAGTATAACTTTTGTTAATTAAAGTTTCATGTTGACAAAATTGTTTGAAAATGTTCAAAGCAAGTCTCCTGCAATGGAACAATATAAAAACATGATGTTTTACTAAAAAAGTATTGATTTTTGAAGAGTGTCTCATTGTTCCCCAGCTGTCTCATTGTTCCTGCCCAATGCATCTACAATGAGACAGTTGAATAACTCTGGCTGTAGACGTCAGATCGATCTCATATTTTGGTCAATGTTAGAACACATAAAAAAAAATAAAATGCAACAACAAGCTCATTAAAACATGCTGATGAAAAAAATACAAAAATCGTTGAAAGTTGAAAACCAAAAGTGTCTCATTGATGACTACCCTACCCTACCTGCAAAATATTTTTTTTCCAATTTTTTTGGGTCTTAGGGTGATTCCTGTCGCGTCAGGGCGGTTCAAAGATGACAATTTTAAGTATTTTTTAATAATCATTGTTAAACGCCGTTTAAACTGAACTCATGCCTATTTTTCCTTGAAAGCCAAATTAGTCACTTTCCATGTACAAACCGGATAACTTTAGTTGGTTTAAACAATGTCAAGTTGTTTTTGGAAATATGTGTTTTTTTTTGCAAAATCGTCATAATTATCATTTTAAAGCACACCCTGACGTGCCAGGAACCACCGTAATTACCTAACAAAAAATATGTATAAAACTATTTTGGGTAGAGAATCCCGAAGATTTGAAGCCGATCCGAGCACCTTAGAGTTTGGCCATGCCGTTTGCCTGGAAAATTGTTGTAAGTCACTTAGCAGAATTTTGTAAGATGTTCAATAATGTGTCAACGTGTTTTTTTCCTACAATTAAAATAAAATTAAAATACAAAACACAGGATTTTTGATTTGTCATCCTGAGAATAATTTGAGCAATAGTAGAACGAAAAGCGAATAAATATTACAGAATTTTACAATTTGTAACTTTTCAGAGATTTGATGAAATAGCATGTTTATTCTGCAAATTTATTCTTGATATAATTAGCTTCAAATCTACGCAAATAGTTTTGATAAACACGAATAAATGATGTTTCCAGATGAATTTGGAAAATAAAATAAGAAAAAAACAATTTTGCAGGTATTAACAACACTGACGCGTGAGATAAACATTTTTCCATAATAAAAGTGGTTCAGGTAATATTACCTTAAGTGCACCTTTTTTGGTAATCTTTAGTAATTATTTCGTTCCTTTTATATGTATTTGAAACTGGTACGTCAAGGAAAAACTCAAAAACACGGAAACAGAACTTTATTTTAAGCTTAAAAATGGGATCTGTTTCAAAACTTGCCATAAAACATGTAATTTAGTTTTTTGGAAAAAAATAAAAAAAAAAACGAAAAAAGGTTTTTATTTACAAACCGTTCGAAAACGCTTTCGCTCCAACTTGGTGTCTATGGAAGAAAAGTGGGAAATTGTCCGCTCTTTCGAATGGTAATGGCAAAATTCGAATCTAAGGGTGTATTCAGCCTGACTTTCGAAGAAAATTTGATTTTTGGCTGTTTTTTGATCGAAAATGAAAGTTTCGGCTTTTGGAAATATTTTCATTGAAAAGAGCGCACGATTTTCGTTAAAACACACTTTCGATCGATTTTTTGAACATCTGCTTCGAACGATATGATTTTTTCAATTTAAATGTAATCACCAAAAATTTAAAACTAAAAGAATTCCTTAAACTCAAATGCCATTGTGAATTACTAAACTGAGTGCACAGGAGTTGTTGATTTGAGTAGGACAAACGATCCAGCAAGTTTTATTAAGATCGGAGATGGTCCGGATTTTGAGTGGTCGATTTCGCGTGGAAACCGTCACATGTTAAATAGGATCTTAACAAACAATCAATGCCTTTAAAACCATTCCCTTAGGATACATTAAGTTTTTTTCTGTTTGAGTATTAAGACACGGAATCCTGATTACAAGGACTATTGTATCGTGTTACCCATTTTTACTGTTATTAAGCATTTCTAGGTCTATAACACAATTCCTATTAAGAGGAAAAGTGCTGTTCCATCCAGATGCTGTAAACTCCATTCCTTGTGCCTTGTGCGCTATGTATCGCTAGAACCGCCTTGACAATTTTTTCGTGTCATTTTTCAAGCTCTTCCCAGCAGCTATTATTTGCCGCTCGGGGTCTTGTAAAGACAATTGTCTTTTTGCGGCACTACTCTTGCGGTGTTACCTTTGCTCTGATCTGGACAATGCGACTGGACTGCAGTGCAATACATTATTTACATGCGAAGACACGAGGAAAGTATTTTGGGAAGAGGCGCAAAGGAATATCCCAAGATCGATCACATGCTTGAAGAGCACGTGAAGCAAGCGTTTTATACTCATACGGTTGCTGCTACCTCTGAACTTAAACCTAAGGCTGCCACCCTGAGAAGAACCCATGACTTTCCGCTTATGAGGCGAAACCCGTAACCAGGGTTGTTAAAATATCAAAATATCAGCTCTCAGCAACTACAATTATCCCGCCTGAATATTCATGCCTCAAATACAACAGCTCTTCTCTCCTTATTAAAACTCTCAGCGCCGAACATAGCCGAACACGTTTTCGTGTTTACACACTCGCGATCATACTACCGCAACAGCGTTTAAACACAAAAGCCGCCACAAAACCAATTTTGCAAACGTAGTTTAACGGGACGTCATGCGTGGTCGGCTCCTAATCGCCATCTCGCGTTCTCTCATTGCAGTTTTCGGAGAGAGTGAGAGACTCAGCGGTGAGAGCGCAAGTCGAGGAAAAGGGGAGGAGTGATAGAGAGAGAATGACATCGCTGGGAATCACGCGACACAAGAAGAGATCTCACAAGATATAGAGACGGTCGCTATACTCTCGGATGTTTTTGGTGCAGTGATAATCAATTGATAGCTTTTCTATCACTCATTTGCAACACTGCCCGTAACCATTCGGCCACAGGAGGTTGGCGGAGGTAGAGGAGGTAAATTAAGTTACAGCTCATTGAAATTAAAAACTTTCCAATTTGCTCCACGCCCAGGCCATATAAAGAAAAACATACTTTTTTAATGTTGGTCGATCTGGATAGCCTATTATGGTATTTTATGGACTAAAAAGTAAACAGCCTTCAAGGTTATTGTTTTTGAGAGCTGTAAGAGTTAGTTCCACCGAATTTTACGCATTCTATTTAGGCTTCATCCATAAAGTACGTCACGCTAAAATCAGTCAAGATTTACCCCCTCCCCCCCCCCTTTGTCACGCTTTTCCTATACTTATAACATGCAATGTCACACTTCCTCACACCCCCTCCCCCTAGAGCGTGACATACTTTATGGATGACGCCTTACCACTTGTAGTAAAATAGTGAAATTTTCGAAAATATCCCGATTCTGAAAATGCATCAATTTTTGGGATTTTTTGAAGCCTGCACTGTTTCAACGAAAAAATAAATAAATGCTACTAATGATGGTAATTGATACTAACAGATGCTCTGATGTGACTTTTAACAATATAAGCCCGCTGGGCACACTTTTGAGCCATCTAAAACCGTTGTCGATGGCTTATTGATTTATTTTGACAGAATCACACAAAATAATAACCAAAATGGCATGTTTCACTCAAATTAACAATTTTACAAAATTAAAAAAAACATCGTTGATTGAGCGTATTTAAGAAGAACTTCTAACGATGCTTTTGGCACATAGTTGGATATTTTAAACTGTTTCTTTTTTAAAATACAAGGTACCTAATTAGGGTGAATATTGTTCCAAAAATACATTGATAATTGTAGACCGCCTGGACACAGTTTTGGCGAACTGCAAAAAACTAACACCATAATTCATAAAACAAATCAGATTGTTAGTTACATTTAAGAATGGCACCACTTTTTCAGTGAAAAAATGCACATGTCGAATTTTTTTATGGGCCATACTGTATGTCCGGTAATTATGAGTTTCTTGCACTCGAAAAATATTCAAAAATCGATCTCTAATCGAAATTAATGACGGGGAAATTATCTTCAAAATAACATTATTTTTTGTGAGGAATAATTATTTTACGTAAGTTTACAATATTTTGTGGAAAAAGTGTATACACAAAAAAAAATGATGGTAATATTTATCAGGAAATGGTGACAGATTTTGTGTCAAAAAAAAAAAAATATTAATTTTACCACAGAAAATGATGCATTTTCATCAGTTTTTGATGAATATTCATTAGGTTTACACTTTAACACATTTTTTATGTAATATTACTCAAAAAATAGGCAATATTCAATTTTATTTTTTTCTTCTGTGCAGATGTTACCTTGATAGCTTTTTTCAGTCAGGCTGGTATGCAAACGTGTTTAGGGAGATCGAGAAAAATATTTAAATTTAAGTCCCGTTACGAAAAAGTTTAGCAAAATAAAATTAAAATATGCATTAGGGTGGTCCAAATCCGAGCTTTCTAGGGGTTAGCCCCTGAAATCAAAGATTAACCCATCACTAGGCTAAATTCCAAACTTGAGCTCATTCTGACACGGGAACCCCTCCATCTAATCGCTTGAAGTTTGTATGGGAAAAATCGTCAAAATGTATAGAGAAAAGCAACTGATTCAGTGTTTTACCTGTGGAGGGCGCAATAGTCATCCAATCTTTATAAATTCTCATGTGTTGGACCTTCATTAAAACTAGAACAACTTTCCCGAAGACATCTTATTTTAAGGATTATTTGCTGAAAAGTTATTAGCTTCCGAGAAGAACCGATTTCAGGGGGTAGCCCCGAGAAAGTCCGGCTTTGGACCACCCAAATATGCATTCATTACTAACTTTTATCTGTTATTTACCTGAATTGTATTATATAACGTTTGAACTCGTTTTCTTAGCCAAATTCGAACATGAACATATTTAAAATTTAACATGATTTATTTGAATAAAAAAAATAATTTTGTGTTTTGAGTAAATTTTTTTAAACTGAAAATTGTAAAACAATGCACCTTGAAAAGAAATTACAAACGATAAACATACAAAGGGTTACCAAAGTCAAAGGTCGCTGGAAAATACCGCGGCCAGTGGAAACTTGGGGTTAAAACAGAGTTGCGATATAGTTTTGTGGTTTTTCCACGGAAAATCCCGTTTTGTTGCTGCCCAGCCGGGCTCCAACCGAGTGAAAAACGATTTTCCAACTGACCAGCCACACAAAACGGGTTATCCATCGAATTGGGGGCATCCTCATTCACTTCGGGGTTGGGGTGGTTGGTGGTGGGTCGGCGAAAAAACAACAACACATCACATATCACACACAGCGAGTGTGGTGCGATGTGAGTGTTTTATCGCTTCCGGAAGTTTTTGGTAGGGGAGTTAGTTTTTGTTTTTTTGGGGAGGTGGAAAACGGTGGAAATTTTAGGCTGATTTTGTTTTTTTTTTTTGCTTTGCACACAAAACATGCAAACATTCAAAGTGGAAATAGTTTGAGTGGTCGAGGCAAGGTGAGGTAGGTATTTTTGCGTGCGGTTTTTGAAATTGATTTGCATAGACAAATTGAGTTTGGAGGTGATGACGGACCGGCACACTAATATCGTTTCGGGGCGGCGCCACGTAATGGCCGACCCATGAAATGTGTGGAATTTGAAACTGTTTACAAGTTCGCTGAGCTTGGTGGCGAGCTGGGATTGGAGTGTTTGATTGTGTCCAGCTGGGAACCGGACATGATTTGAAATAGTGGTTTATTTGTTGGTTCATGGTATGCGGAAATTATCTGGAGCATGTTGATCGATGCAACTTTGCTTTGAACTGTTGTTGATAGAGCGAAAATGGTTTAATTAAACTGTATTACATGTTTTTGAATGAAACATGCTCAAGAACGGATTGAAACAGGAATATTGATTAAAATAAGTTTTTCATTACCTAATTTTTATAATAAATGTTTTATATCGTTTTTAGTTCCTAATCAGTCACTTACATGGGCTGATAAATTGAAATAAGAGTTCTTCGTTATTTTTGCTGTCAGGAAGGCAAGACCAAACTCGCCAAATATTCAAACATTATGAAATCCCTCTCCACACAAATATCGAGATACTATCACCGGAAAACTTTTCCCATTCAAGTCCCATTCCCAACCGGCAATGGCTTCATAATTGATCCAACAGTTTAATCAATTCATAACGAATAATGCCACTTTTAATGGGTCAAAACCGTTCCCAAACCACCCTTGATCCTCTTATCTGCCGGCCCATCGTCCCAAAACAAAACTTTATAGCTTTTCTAGAACCCTTCCCTAACTCTCTTCGTCCTCTTCAAGAACCAAGATAAGACACCTTTCCCTCGCCAAAAATATGACCCCCTCGAAAGCAACAATTCTCCATGGTTTATAGAATCAAATATGCTCCATAAACGAAAAAGGACGTCCAGAATCGGACACCAAAACTAACCTCCAGACTCAAAAACAAGGAGAACAAGAGGAAGTGGATAAAGCTTATCAAAAGTAGCATCGCATGATTAGTGCCTCTCCCTCTGAAAAGGACAACAGTTAACAACAGAAGGTTGCCATTTTAATTACGGTGAAAATCCTATCCCCCTTTCCCGGTGTAGGTCACAGAGCAGGGGGGGAGCTGTTTTCCAAAATCTTCAACACGTTTCACCCCACTCTCCTTCGGCTCTTGGAAATTCGCCAGGAAGTGGAAAATTTTAATGTCAATGTTGTAGCTTTCGTTGGTGCCAGCAATTGCTTGTGCCTTCCGTTGTCGTCCTGGGATGGAACAACTTTTGACGTAAAGCTTCGGGAAAACTCCGAAAGGTGGCGTCGTCGTCGTCGTGCGCTCATAATGCGTACAGTAATTATTCTGCCCTTTATTATGTTTATTAAATAGATGAAGGGTTCTCAGCAGGCAGGAAGGAGGGTTGCGAAAATTTGGGAAGGTGTTTTTCCGGCAAATTTCCCGCGCCACAGCGTAGCGAAAGCGTGATCCTGGTGGCAGGCAAAAGGGAGCGTAACGACGACGATCGGAGACGACGTTTTTTGAGGGAAACAGAACAGGGGTTGCCAGGGCACGAGAAGGGGCAAAAGTCTAGTGATTATGACTTGGAAGCACATGCTGTCGTCGTGGATTAAGCAAGCTGTAAAATAATTGTAAGGAAAAACAATTTTGCGGTGTGCAGGTTTTTTGCTTGGGAAAAGCAAAGGGGATCAAAGGATGTAAACAGGTTGAGTGGAAGGGAATCATGGTAAGTGATTTGAAGAAAAAATCAGAAATAGAAGCAACAAGCTGCAAAATGAAGATTTTTTCCAAACAAATCTTACAGCTGGTAGTGCCGAGAACCAACAAAATTTGACAATTTTGGCTACTAGGCCAAATATTTTTATTTAGTTTACATGTCATCCTCCTTTACAAGGTTTTTTTTAAACTGCAAAATTTAAATGAAAATACACGCGTTTTCCTACAGAGAATTTTCAAGTAAAATGTATGTAAATTTATGTAAAATGTCGATGACAAAGGTGTCAGAAGTGAGATTTTTTTGAAACTAATGATTACAAAACAATATTTTTGTGGAAATGTTTAATACATGGCTTATGTTTTAATTTTTTTAACGTCAGTCTTTTGGAAGTAATGTCAGTCAAAATGCCTCAAAAATTGTCATTTTTTCAGCTACACCGTTAGAACAAGTTGAAATTGTCATTGATTGGATAGTAGAAACAATCCCTCGATGTTTCTCATTTTTAACCAAAAATCTTACATTTTCCGTTGTGAAAACTCACAATTATGATATTTTTTTTATCTTGAGATTTTATATAGAATTTAAATTATTTTGGTATTGAAGTATTTTTACAATTTTTTGTCAAAAATCAAATAATGCCAAAAATAAGCAGTTAAATATTTTATAAACATAAAAAAACATAATCATATTTATTGTAATTAAAATTGTGATTTGACTGAAACGATATCCTGCTGGTTGACACTGTATTTTATTATTCTAATCTCGCTTTATCTGCTCCATAAAGTTTATAAAAATGCATTCAATGAAATGTTTTAAACCAATACTCTTTAAATTCTATGAATTCTACAATAAATATGCAAATCTTTTTTTTTTTTGAGCCATCATTTTGTGCGGTCCTATCCTATGGTCAAAGAAGGTATTTTGCATACGAGTAGTTCCTTACATTTTCGCCAATCGAATTTTCTAGTATTTTTTATTGAGTTATTTGCTATTTCGACGTCGTCGTGCTATCATGTCGCACCCGCCATTTTGACGTTCCGAGAAAAACGCGTTTTAATGTTTGACCTTGAATATTCAAAAACGAGAGCACGCAATTTAAACAATAACAAACACGTTTTGTTTGGCTCACCATTCTATGCATTGTCCCAAAGTTTGGTTGAAGTTGGTTGCTGGAGTCCCGAGTTATAATTACAAATGTTTACGGTAGTCTAGCTTGTACACGTGCGACAAACGCATCCTGACTTTCCTGGCCTGAAATCCCTTTGGCCTTTTGTCACACTTACATCAATTTTCATGGAGTGACAAAATAGCACGACAAGATTGATACTACTTTCATATGTAAAGTGACAAAAATGCACGGAGTTTTTTCGGTTTTTTTTTTTTTTAATATCTCAGGATTGAAATCGAATTTTGGGGATCTGTGAAGGTCAAAAGGTGAGGCATTATGAGCTGCACAAAATGGCGTTCTTAACTCAATTTGGCCCAAAATGCACGTACGACAAGTTAGCACGATGGCGACGATTTGCTATTTGAGCTGTAGAAAATCTATGTCTTGAGAAGGCATTTTCTGATCGATTTGTTGTCTTGGGCAAAATTGTAGATAAACTTTATCTGATAAAGAATATGACTTTTCGGTACACGAAAAGTAATTTCTCGTTTTTTAAGGAAACTTTCTATCACAAAAACCTGATTTTGACAAACATTAACCCTTACTTTTTCTTGGACAAAAAGTGTCAACTTTTGAGCGATTTGAGAAATGAATAAAAAAATAACTATTTTGGAAAAATATAGTGGTATTCGAATAGTTTAAATTAACTCGAAAAAGTTTCCAGAAATGAAATGAGAAATAAAAAAAAATGAGAAATCTTTTAAATAAATCAGAATTAAAAAGTACTTTTTGTATAAAAGATCTTTTTATGAATTTTAGATATATTATATTTCATATTAAAACTATGTTTAGGTTTAAATTTACGATTTTTTTATTTATTTTTTTTTCATGAATAGTAACCAATCTTAGGTGAGATTTTCTTATCACTACCCTTTCATCAGCCCTTCATTTTCAATTGATGATATCTTGGAAACTATCGATCCGATTTTTTATGTTGAAAAGTGAAACTCATTAAAAATTTCCAAACCTTTTGAATTTTCAGATTTTTGAAATCTCGACTCTCAAAAGTATACTTACATTCAGGGTTACCAGGTCAAAATTAGAAAAATCTGGCAAAGTATCGATCAAAAATCTGGAAAAATCTGGCTGACGAAAATCTAACCATTCTCAATGGTAAAGGGGAGGGAGGATATGAATTCAAGTGGTTTAACTGATTTGATGACGTCAATTTTTTTTTTGTTCTATTTTCAATTATATTCGTTCATTTTAATCAAAAATTTGTTCAAAATCGGCATGAAGTATAAAATACTGCCAAAATCTGGCAAAATCTGGCACTGAGAAAGATGGCTGACACTTGAAAAATTTGGCATTCCCAGATTTATCTGGCAACCTGGAAACCCTGCTCACATCGAATGTTTCTAAATTTAGCCGATGGACACATGTTTAATGAATTGGCATTTTATTTTTTAATAATTCAATAAATATTATCACTCTAAGATTCAGGTTGCTAACATACAGAAGGCTTTTTGAGGTTAAATCAGTTGGTTTATTTTGATTTTTAAAAACAAACTTTTCTTATTTACCGTACTATTTTTTTGAGTTTTTCCATTGTTCTAAACATGAGCAGCGCTTCGAAAAAATAAGTTAGATTTCTAAAATATTTTTTTAGATTATTTTTAATTTTTAAAAGCAACCAAATCTTGACTATAATAATATTTTGTGAGTTTTTTTTCATTTTTTCAAACATGAGCAGTTTTTAAAAAAATGAACTTTTAAAATTTTTTCCAAGTTTTTATTTTATTTTTAAAAACCTATTCTTGACTATCGTAATAGTTTTGTGAATGTTTCCATTCTTTCAAATATAAGCGGTTCTTTTTATGATCACTTCTTCTAAATATATTTTGGAAGTATTTAATTTATTTACTTAAATCGTTGTTATATTTTAGAGGCTTGAAATTCTTTCAAATATAAATAGCTTCGAAAAATCAAAAAGTATTGCCTCTGTAATATTGATGCATGTTTTTTATCCTTACGATCGTATTATCTTCCCATACCCCCCATTTTTATTCAGAAGACCTCTATTTTTTTAAAAATATAGAAGGGAAATTAACCCTCTCAGGCCTGATGGGTCGTACCTTACCCAAAGATCTATATTTTCTAAACTATCCTATAACTTCGTATGGCCCGTTGGATCATTGTCCTATCATGAACTAAAAAAATATTCTTTGAAAATACAGGCCTGAAACGGTAAAAGAAAAATCACAAATCACATCAAAAGTTTTGCTTTGTATTTTTTTTATTCGAGCTTTTGTCCTTACGACGTTTTGTCCATTCAATCTTTTGTTCACTTTAGACCATTTGTCCATTCGACCTTGTGACATTCCACCTTTTTCTATTCGACCTTATGTATTTTGACCTTTTGTCATACAATCCTAATAACATGAGTTACAACTGTCATATAACTATTTCTGAACCCTACATAACTGTACAGTTTGAATAAATATTTTAAACAAAACAATATGTTCAGAAACGAAGGTCATGGCTGGTTGCTCATGAAATCTAGAAAAGAAAGTAACAAATACTTAATTATGACTGAAGATTGGAAGATACAAAATTAAACATTTTTTTTTTTAAGATGAGTGTTCAAATTTCTCTATGACTCACTTTTTAAACAGTTTAAAACATTTGCAATAAAAAAAAAACATTGATGGTGTAATCAATCGTATTGCAACATAACCTCAAGTTAGCTTGAAGAAATGGCTTCACACCGAAAAAGTGGTAAAATTATGTATACATGTAATGAGGTAATTACCATAATTTTGACTAACTGTGTAAATTGTTAAATTGTTATTTTCATGAAACTTCTGAAATTCAAAAAGCGTGACTATCTTAGTGATATATTTTTGACATAAATATTGGTTAAGTGTACATTCCCTTATTATCATTTTGTGGATAATTAACGTAGTTACCAAACCATGTTACAATCCTTAGTTTAACAGGATCAAAAATTTCTCATGAAAAATTCACCCACACAAATCCATTTCCACTCATCTCTCACGACTCAATTCCGTTTCGGTTTTCCGTTTTCGTACGGCGGATGCGCCCAGATTTATACTAATTCACCATCATGGTCTCTCTACTATGCCGGGACACAAACACAATGTCGGCCTCATCGTCGTCCTACTCAAAATTGAATGGGACGCTTGTTGATTTTATAATGCTCTTCACTGGCAGACTGGCTGGCTGGCACTGTGACAAAGTGATTCTCGTGAGGATAAGGCTCGAACCGCCACCGACCACCGACATGCTCACACAATTTAATGGTGGTTGGCAAATTATGGCCAGGATCTGGTCGACGAGATTACTTCACTTTGTAGTAGTCTTCTGTTCACTGTGACAATGACTTTATCTGGGAGGTGCACAGTTGTAAAATTGTTTTTTTTTTCCTAAAAAAATGTAGAAAAAAATATGTTGTAAAGTTTTAGATCGAATTAAAACAAAATTCAAATATTTTTTTTTTTTTTCATTTTTTCATGAGTTAATTTGTGGTCTCTTCTCTGACAACGAGCAGCAAATATGTGCGTCCTGCATAAAGGCCCCTTCTCCTCTTCTTTTTCTGGGACCCTCCCCCCTCTTAGGACTTTGTCGACTGGTGCTTCCTTGCAGGAATAGGGTAGGGTAATAATAGGCGCGTTGCCTCTCGAAAATATCGATTTTAATTTATGAGAGAGGCTTTCCGGGTTTTTGTCGAAAGTCACTGCGTGTGCGTGTCGGTGTGTGTGTGTGTGCCTTGCAACATAACTGCAAGGCTTATTTCCCTAACAATGTATGAGGACGCACATACACACACACACACTAGAAAAGGGGGAAAAAGCCGAGATATGATCGTCACCAGCTGCATTGTGATTTATGAGGGTATTATTTTTGTCGCCAGAAGGCTAATTATGGCAAACGGACGTCCTCGGGAGGATGGGATGAGGGAGGATTCGCGCAGTTCGACACATGCAGGTCGGTTTCTTTATTGGGTGCCATTATTTGATCAGGGTGGGAGTGCTTTGTGTGTGTGTAGCGAAATGTCGACAAGGAAAATTGCACTTGATAAAACGGTCGGCCTGTGGTATTGTGGTTTGCGGTTTGTGCGGAGTTAGTGATCCCTCACATAATCGTATTAATGTTTTGTCAGCTTACACGAATGTTATCTAGTTAGGAGGGGGGCTGTCAAATGTTTTTGTCAATTGTGCTAATAGAGTTTAAATTGTGCATGATAGAACTACGGATTTAAGAGTGGTTTCTAAAATATAGGCACATGGAGACACACTTTGAAGAAGCTGAACATCAAATTTTCTGTATGTTTCAAAACTTCTCAGACATTTTTATTTATTTCCATAGAAGCTAGACATATTTTATTAACCCTTTACAACCCTACCCCGCCTCTAGGCGGGCTTTGATCTAAAAATTCACTAAAAATCATTTTTTGCAATTCCGTCGTGAAATTATTTACTTTTCCTGTCATTCTTGAACGGCGAAATAGCCTACTTTTCTGTACCAAAAATAACAGAATCGAATAGCAACACTTTTCAAAATAAATGCTGAAAAGTTCTACTTTTCAGCACTCAAATGGGTGCTGAAAAGTTGAACTTTTCAGCACTTGTTTCGAAAAGTAACACTTTTTAATTTTTTTTTTTGATTTCAACGATTTATGACAAAATGCATGAAAATTTGACATAAAATTTCACTCAGTGTGTGTTTTTTTGGAATTGCAAAAAATGTTGTATGGAACTCGTTGCAAAACTTGATTTTTTCAGCACTCTTCGTATTTATCCAACTCGGTAAACCTCGTTGGATAAATGTACGACTCGTGCTGAAAAAATCCTCTTTTTGCAACTAGTTGCATAAACTACTATTTTCAACCAATTTTTGATCTTTAAAAAGTCAAGTTTGACTTGTTTTATGTGACTTTGCCAATGTTTTAAAAATTTCATATTTTCTGGGATCAACTTTAGCTATGTTTCTAACTAACATTTTCTCTAAATTTAGTGAGAATATGAATGCAGTAATTTTTGTAGTGATACCGGACTGTGCCTCTAAGCAATTTTTTTAAAATTTGAATCACAATTAATGGTATAGTTTCATAATAGAAAATGTGAAAAACAAGCAACAAATTTAAAAAACATAAATGACAGGAGGTGAAAGAGTGAGCCAAATTCTATCAGAAACAAACATAAACTAAACAAAATAAATGCAAATGAAATTACTAAGAATTATTCAAGAAAAACAAAAAACAAGAGAAGTAAAGTTTTTCGTTGAACAAAAGTTGCTCAAAATGACCTCCTATACACTGGAAAAATAAAAGAAAATCGAAAAAAAATTGGAGGTAGAGGATTAAGAGTAATTCTCAAAAAAACGGCATTTTTTCTGAGATTTTTAAGTTTTTTTTTTTATTTGATTGGAACTTTATTCATGCATTCTTTATGTCAGAAGAAGCCTTTTTGCATCAGTGATTTTTTCCAAGCAAGTCCCCATACAATTTAAAAAAAATACACGGAAAAACAAGTTCCCAATACTTTTCACAAGACTTTTTAAATAAATTTCATTAGAACACAAAAAAAAATCACATCTGAAGATAATTTTGAAACATTATTTGACGACGTTTTAAATTTTTCCAAAACCAACATTTTTTCATAAAATTCAAACCTACGGTGTCAGATTTTGCACTGCCTAAAACTGTAGCGCAAACAAGGCCTTCTCTAGTCCTCTTGACAAATAAAAAAATGAAAATATAAAAAAAAAACTTTTTTTGGAGTTCATTTTTAAGTGACAATAAGTCCAATAAAAAAAATCGGGAAATTTTATTTTCATATATCTATTTTTTCAAGGGTTAAAAAAACAGAATTCAAAATCAATCATATTTGATTTTTTCTTAAGCCTATGTTTTTTTAAACGATCTGGTATCCCAAAAATCAAAATTTACTGACTTTGAATAAAATACAAAACCAAACGTTTTTTAAAATAATTTGTTTACAATCCATTAATTTTTTTTCATTATAAGTTTTAATTTTCACTAGAACTTTGATTGCGCTCAGCTTTTTGAAGAAATTTATACAGAAAAAAGTTATGGTAATATTCATGAAGGATTGATGACAAATTTTGTGCCATAACAAAGTGGAATTTTACATCAGGTACTGGTGAGTTTTCATAAGTTTTTGTAGAATTTTCACCAGGTAACCTGATTCAGGTTCACATTTTGAAACATTTGTTAAGGTAAAATTACAATGAGAGGTAAAATTCAACTAATCAAATTTTCTATAATACATAATTCAACTTCTGTTCTGTGTATTTGCCTTGGCCTTATGTATGCAAAAAAATGTTTTTTTTTTAATCTTTATCATAGAGTTTTTCAGCCAAAGATTTTCAAATAAACATTAAATAATTCAACATGCAATTTTTTATGAGTTTTTTTCAAAATAAATATTTTTATAAATAAGCGTAAAAAGTAACCATAAAAATTAAAGGCGATTGAATTTCTAAGGAATGGATTTGTGAGCATAGATATGCAATTATGGTATAGAAATTTAGACATTTTGACAACTGAGCATTAAATACATGATTAAATCAGGTTCGTTCCTAGAATTTTTTTTTTAATATTTCCTGTTTGGGATCGAGAAGGTAACACAAATTTAATGCATGCACTTCGTCAAACCTGGTCCAAAAGACTTCAATTATCTTTAAACAACATAAAAAAGGAAAAACCCATTCAACGAATTTCATTATAATAAAGGCTCAATTTTTAAAAATGCATCATTTATTTGCCTAAAAATTGTTTTAAAATTAGATCAGAGGAGCTATTTTCCTCGCATTTGAGTGCAACTTGCCCGTAGGTTTTTAAAATTACAAAACAAATCGAAAATATTGTTATAAAAGTTAATAACACTGATTTTGTTAAAAATACGGGCAATGCAAATTTTGTTTATATTTTTGTCCTCTCCCTTGAAATCAAAGGGCAAAAAAATTGCTAAAAGCTCCAATTTTCATTGAAAAGGCTTGTACAACCGATAGTAAACCATTGAGAATATATTTTAAATCGTCCCTCCCCCCCCCCCCCCTTTCACCACTCCTTCACCCTTAAGGGTTTACATACATGTAAATCGCCAAAAATCTCAAAGGTTGTTATAAGCACACATTTAAACTTTTTGAAATTTGTTTTCAAGGCATTCAAATATAAATTTTCATCCATTAACAAAACAAATTGGAAGACATTTGGTTGTATCATTGCCGAAATATAGCTATTTGAAAAACGGATGCCACGATATCTCAACAATGCTTTGACCAAATCGGCTCAAAATTTTAGTGAAGCCTCGTTAAACCGGTCCCGTGTGCTTGACGAAGGCCGATTTTCAAAAAGTTTATTTAAAAAAAAGATAAACATATTTTTATGTTTTGCTTATAAAAAAAACACCAATCAATGATTTTTTTTTATTTTTTGAAAATGAGGAGTTTCAAAATCGTGCTTTGTCATGCACACGGGATATGTCTTGGAAGTCTTCACCCAAAATTTCAGCCTGTTTTGCCCATCCCATCTCGAGATATCGTGGCACCCGTAAATAAACTTGGTGTTCAGAGAAAAACGTTCACAAAATTTGACGGTTTGCTTTACGTATGGCAAAATTTTGAGCTTAAATCGTGTCTTACTCAGTTAAATCATGAAATAACTTTATGAAATTTTCAGGAGTGATTGAAAAACATCTTTTAAGTGGATTTAATAAATTTCTGCATTATGAAATTATGAGATTTTCTACATGTATGTAACCCCTTAACCCAAAACAACAAGCTTATAAATATTTCGATTTTTTTTGGGAAATTCAAAAATATTTTACTTTCGTGAAAAATAAATCAAATGCCTCGATGCCTCTGGGCTCTCTTGTACTAAGCTTGCTGGTCTTTTTTATCTAGTTAGCACAAAGGCACCGATATTTCAAAAACTAAAACAAGTGGACTAGAAAATGCATTTATTTTTGACCGTTTTTCTTGAACCATGCATTGTAGTTTTATTTTTTATGTTTGATTATTGAAACTTTAAAACATCAGAAGCTATTTTTCAAAGTTGATCATCGAACACTGTTTTAAGAATGTAGGAATTTGAGTTTTTCGTGTTTTCAATTTCAAGCCTACCTTAAACTTGAAGTCCAGCTTTAAAATTTCACTACAGTTCACTTTTTTCTCTCACCTATAAATTTTACCAGCACTCTCACCACTCTCGACACGGAAATCATGGATTTTCCAGGACTATCGCTGCTCAACGGATTTATCGTTTCCACACTCCTTCCATGGTCATAATCATCATCATCGACATCAACTTCACCCTAGAGTAGAAACTACTATTACGGTTTTCATCTCACCGTTCCCAACTCACAACTTTTCACCGGAATCCATACCGTATGTGTGTGTGTGTTTGTTAGTGCACGTTTCAATCACTTTGAACAGAAATTAATATTTCAAATCTCACACCGGGTGTTTTTCCTCACACTCACACACACATAAATTTTTATTCGAGGCTTCAACGATTTTCCAGTTTTCCCGTTGCCTCCACACCGGTTCACGAGCTTTCACCTTCCGGCAAATAAATGCGAAAAATACCAGATATAATCACCGGATTCCACCGGAGAGTCGTTTGGTACACATTCCGGCCGATGTCGCGTCGACTTCATTCGTAACTGCTTGTGGGAAAATCGATGCTACCATACTCGGGAACGACCTTTTCCCGGAATCGTTTCCCAGTTGCTGCAACGGAATTCCGCATTGTCCGCCCATCCCCAAACAACACACGAAAAAGGGAAGAATAACCGGATGGCACACAACTGTGTGTTCTAAGGACGAAACGCCCAGAAGTAGGCAAATAACGGCCAAAAATCACGTCTTATTCGGAATCCTCTTCATCATCCCAACTTTTTTTCCTCCTCTTGGGACTGCCACTGCCGCACTGAACACTTGGCCCTGTTTTCCCTGGAAGAGATTTTCCTTCGCTTGGCAGCTTTTCCGACAGTGGGAAATGATTTTAATTGAGAGCGACCGTCCAACGGAAGAAGAATAACATCCTCTCGAACACTGACTGGTGGAGCACTTCCGGAACGGCTCTAATTGGAACGGCCTACACGTGGCTGGCTGCTGGTCCCAGCTGTTGGAGTCCTTAATCCGTAATTGTTTTTTTCTTCTTGTCCACCAGCTCAACTTAATCCGTTTTCGAGCACCAAGTCCTTAAAAAAACAGTTACACTCAACAGTAGGAACCACCGAAAGCACTCGCAAATCCGTCCCAAAAGTCCAGTCTGGTGAGACACAGCGACACACACACACACCCTCCAACCCACACAGTCTGTCCGGAGGATCACGTACGGACACACGCACGCACGCACGGAGGAGCCCGGAAAAACCACATCGAAGTTCGACCACGTCCCGAGTGTGACTGAGCTCGGGAAAAACTCTAAACTCGCAGTCCAACCAAAAAGGTGTCGTCGTCGTGTGGCGCAACAAAATGTGAGTGACATCGAGAGATTTGGATGTTGTGTCGTGCTGCCACCCACTTGGGACGTTGTGTGTGTGACACGAACGTGGTGTTGCAACGTTTTGGAGACGGAGATTGGTTGGGCAATGTCTAGTCTGTTGTGAGGCTTGGATTAGTGGGGAATTATTGAACAAGACATTCCAGTGAAATAAATTTTGGCTGATGACAAGCTAAAATTTTTTTTCCAAGAATTAAATTTACAAAACATGAAAGGAATATTTTGTCTTTTTTGTCTTTTTTGTCTTTTTTGCCTTTTTTTGTCTTTTTTGTCTTTTTTGTCTTTTTTGTCTTTTTTGTCTTTTTTGCCTTTTTTTGTCTTTTTGTCTTTTTGTCTTTTTGTCTTTTTGTCTTTTTGTCTTTTTGTCTTTTTGTCTTTTTGTCTTTTTGTCTTTTTGTCTTTTTGTCTTTTTGTCTTTTTGTCTTTTTGTCTTTTTGTCTTTTTGTCTTTTTGTCTTTTTGTCTTTTTGTCTTTTTGTCTTTTTGTCTTTTTGTCTTTTTGTCTTTTTGTCTTTTTGTCTTTTTGTCTTTTTGTCTTTTTGTCTTTTTGTCTTTTTGTCTTTTTGTCTTTTTGTCTTTTTGTCTTTTTGTCTTTTTGTCTTTTTGTCTTTTTGTCTTTTTGTCTTTTTGTCTTTTTGTCTTTTTGTCTTTTTGTCTTTTTGTCTTTTTGTCTTTTTGTCTTTTTGTCTTTTTGTCTTTTTGTCTTTTTGTCTTTTTGTCTTTTTGTCTTTTTGTCTTTTTGTCTTTTTGTCTTTTTGTCTTTTTGTCTTTTTGTCTTTTTGTCTTTTTGTCTTTTTGTCTTTTTGTCTTTTTGTCTTTTTGTCTTTTGTCTTTTTGTCTTTTTGTCTTTTTGTCTTTTTGTCTTTTTGTCTTTTTGTCTTTTTTGTCTTTTTTGTCTTTTTTGTCTTTTTTGTCTTTTTTATCTTTTTTGTCTTTTTTTCCTAAAATGAATTTTTTAATCTATTAAAATACAAGGCATTCCAAAATTTTTAACTATACTCAAAAATTGATGCACAATCATTTAAAATTAAAATCATTATTTACGTTATTGGTTTCAAATATCTAAAAAAAATATGAAAAACGTTTGCTCTAAATTTAACTATTTGATTGAAAAAAACTTTTAAGTATGTATCGCAATACAGTATCGACGGGAAAATGTTTTTTAAGAACATTCAACAAATTTTTGAATAATAAATTCTTCTAAATGTAACTAATAAAATATCAACATGCATTATAATAACTTTATAATAGAAAAGTCAGTATAAAACACACTCATTGCAAATTGATATCTGTATCAATGTGCAGTATCGTCGAAATTGCTGGATCTGATTTTAAAGAAGTTCAAACTTTTTTTTAATGTTTAAAATTAATAATATTGAAATTATTGTTTGATTGATTATTACATAGATTTGCATTACAAAAAAAACAGCAAATGATTTTTGCAGGAGATTTTTGTCGAGCAACGAATCTTCAACTCGCCAAACATCTGCTAGTAAAAAATAACATAATGAACATCCACTTCATCGATCGTCCCACAATTTCCTTGCTACTTTGCCAAAAAACGACCTTAACATTACTTTTCATCCATCTAAGGATTCACCCTCGAAAGCAGCAGCGGCAGCATGATTCAACAAAATCACTCAGAAGAGTCTAGTCCCCCAACTTCCTTCCACCCCACCTTGTCACACCTTCGCCATCCATCGCACTTTCATTGAGGAAAATTCTTCCGCCGAAGCCCACCGTCAGCCGAAGCGAAAAAGCACACACCCTTTTACTACACTCTACAAACCGGCGACTCGGCCTCGTGTGTGTGTGTCTTGTTGCTGGCCGATTTCCGGTTCTACACCTACACACCCTTGCGCAACAAACCGAATACCGAGACACAACAACAACAAACCTGCGATTGCGGTTTTCCCGAACGAGAAAATTTCTGTTTTCCCAACACAGGACACGCAAAGCACCACCCGAACCGGACGAAATTCGACGAAATACTACCTTCGAAGCGGGTTTCAGTGCTTGCGAAGCACAATTTCCACTTTCATCGACGAATTTTCCACCCAGAGAGAGTGTGTGACGTGACACGGAGAGAGGAAAAACCGTTGCACGACTGTTTTGTTGCACAGGGAGGCTCGCTGCGCTCGGGAAGTTGTGTCGATGTGGTGGAATGTTCGAAATTCGAACGCTCTGATGTCGCAACCGAGAATGGAACGGGAGAGAGCGAGAGAACGAACAGAACCAAAACAAAACCACGTGCTGGAGGAACAAACTGGCGGAATTTTGAGAGAAAATTCTTAAGGCAGGTTTTATTGTGGTAGAATGTATTGTCTCCTTATATCTAGAATTTTACAAAAAAAAGTTTTTTGAAAGACATTGAAACATTCAGAAACACAATTGAATAAATTAAAAATATTCATCTAAATAATAAATCAATGTTTGGATCGAGGACTGGTTGTTGTCTTCTCGAATGATAGGAAAAAATCTAAATAATTTGAAATCATTTAAAAAATCTCTTGAAAATACTTTAAAAGTATTAAGGGACCATCCATAAATCCCGTGAAATCTTTTTTGAAATCATAGACCCCCTCCCCCCTTGTGGACAATTTCCATACACAATATATCCTAGTTGGTGTTTTTTCGATTTTGCAGAAATATTTTAATTTTAAATGATGTTGTTCAAACCAATAATAATAATTCGTTTGTATCTTCATGTTTCCCTTTCTTGATTACTAAAATGTGTTGTTATGTATTCAATAATATTAAGTATGGGTCATTCCACCTGAAGTGTGCAAGAAAAAATGCAAATTTGAAAATTACCATCTCCGATTCTGCTCAAATTTGGCAGAGCTGATGAGACTATCAAAACATGCAAAAATCCCGAATTTCATCCAAATCGGACCACCCCCTCCATTTTTGTACCCTCCCAAAAAATCGACTTTTTGGCGATTTTTGAGCAAAACCACTATCTTCAAACGACGATAACTCAGGAACCACGCATCTTAGAGGGTCGGTCTTAGACTCAATCTTGAAGGAAATTGGACGTAGAATTTCTGTGATCAAAATTTAGATTAAAATATGTTTTCTACCTGTATTGCGCATTTGAAAACTTTAAAATATCATTTATGTTTCGGAATATGTTTCGTTCCAGAGGTATCGAATTTTAAAGTTTTGAGTATTTGAGATTACCTACATCTGCTACACTCGCCGCCTCTGCTAGATGCACTCGGGCGCGCTGATCAATAACTGTTACCTGCTTTTATTGAAATAAGATTTCATCCCAAATAATCATTAACAAAATAGGCAAATATTGAATGTACACCACTGTAGGAAACTGCTGTATAATCTTAAATTAAAAAAGTATACAGTGAATTTGTGTGCTAGCCCAATCGATAGCCCAAGAATGGAATTCCTGCAGAGCTAGCAGGAAATTGCAATTGATCTTGTAAGAAACACTTAAGAAAAAGTGTACGATACATTATAGTGTTAAAAATTATGAATTAACATGATTAAAACTCTCGTGAAGCATGATTAAGCAAGAGGATTTCCGGAAAGTATAAAACTGAAAAATGTAAGTAAATCACAAAGATTAATCTGATTTATTAACTGATTAAGATCAAATTCAGTTGTGTTGATTTCGACACCGTCCGAACAATATTCTTTTTTTTTGTTTGTCAATCATTTAGAAATCTTGAAAGACGATAAAGCTGCTATCAATTATTCAGATGAAACTGGCTCACAATATAAAAATCGGTTTAATATGATCAACCTTTCAAACCGTAAGGCAGATTTTTTGAAGTTATTGCTGAATGGCAATATTTTGCTACAGCACAGAGTTATTTCATCTACCACAGCCAGCTCTACATTTGTTCTCACTTCAAATAAAAGAAATAATTTGATAAAATGGGAAGAAATGAGGAATTAGGAAAAATATAAAAATAATAGAAAAATGAATTTTTTTTTGAAAATTGTATTGTTAAAACTCTGTACCATTTGCAAATAAATATTCAAAGTTCAAATTTTACTTAATATGGTTCAATGACTCTGTGATCAGGAAAAACAGTGCATTGAAAATTACCCAATAAATATTCCTTAAACAAAAAATAGGTTGTTCAAGGTATTGATTATCTCAAAATCGTATAAAATTATAAAATGATTCATCTTACAGAACACCAGGTAGTAATTATTCATCAGCGCGCCTGAGTGCTTCTAGCAGAGGCGGCGAGTGTAGCTAATCTCAAATACTCAAAACTTTAAAATTCGATATCTCTGGAACGAAACATATTCCTTTCTGTCGATAAGTGATTCTTATGTAAAATCGGACGGGGAATACGATGGTGAGGTCAAATTCAAAAAATAAATAGGGCTGTTTTGAGATACGGCCATTTAAAGTTTTCAACTGCGCAATACAGGTAGAACACATATTTTAATCTAAATTTTGATCACAGAAATGGATTCTACGTCCAATTTCTTTCAAAATTGAGTCTAAGACCGACCCTCTAAGATTTGTGGTTCCTGAGTTATCGCCGTTTCAAGATAGGGGTTTCGCTCAAAAATCGCCAAAAAGTCGATTTTTTGGGAGGGTACAAAAATGGAGGGGGTGGTCCGATTTGGATGAAATTCGGGATTTTTGCATGTTTTGATAGTCTTAACAGCTCTGCCAAATTTGAGCAGAATCGGAGATGGTAATTTTCAAGTGCTGTTCCGCTTCAGATGGAATGACCCGTATAGTATTTGAATATTCAGCAATTCCCCTAGAAAACAGCATGATTAAAAAAAGGTCTCCGATCGTGCTCAAAATTTTTCTGGGGTTCCTTGGCCAAAATAATTAGACCCGTATTTGTTTGTTTCGACATTAGGAGGACATACGCCGTGTTAGGGTGGTCAAAAAATGGCCATTTTTGTCGATTTTCACAAAAACCACTTTTTTCAAAAAATCATATCTCCGCCCCATTTAATTCGATTTTAGCTGTCTTAGATGCAAAAGAAAGGGGATTAGTTTGGCTATTTGGGTAAAATAGTAAGAGGTTTAAAAATCTAGCTTAACATTTGAAAAGGTCGTATGAAAACATAAAATGCTATTTTGAAGGCCTTGGGGACCAAAGAGCCCATGTCTGGAAATTTTTTTAACCTGATCCCTCGGAAAATTTTACGTATGATATCAAAAAATGGTAAAGTTATGTTTTCAATTTTATGAGAAACAATTTAAAAAAAAATAAAAAAAACTGTGTTTTTCGACGCACTACGCGCAAACATGGGAAAGTGACGAAAACGGCAAAAAATCGACTTTTTTCACTAAAACTGCAACAACTTGAAAATTTCAGCGATGACCTACACATGTTAGGATACCAAAAGTTGCGAATTTTAATTATAAAAATTACATTTTTGCCTTTTTTGACTCAGAATCGAAAACTGAACAAATGTCTGTGTGGGGTTGGGAAAACAAAAAAAGAGTTTTCCCGACCCACTAAACCAGTCCTTGAACGCCGTGCCCTTGTCCCCCCGGGACCACCTTTCGGTATAACTTCGGGGGGAGGCGTTGCATTTTCTGCACTAGTCTACTTACAGGATCCATGCCGGGTGCTAGAACCATTTCCTGTCCTACATACATATGAGTCCATGCGAGGGTTTAACCGCGCCCAAGAATCGCGTTGCTTTTTGATCGGCTAGTCATATGCAGCCCTCTCCTTGGACCATCGAGACGTGTACCGATTTGGTAGAGCCAACCGTCATAACGTGCTCTCCTTCACAGCCACACTCGTGGGTTCTCGACTCCTGTGACCATCGAGACGTGTACCGATTTGGTAGAGCCGACCATCATAACGTGCTCTCCTTCACAGCCACACTCGTGGGTTTTCGACTAGGCTCCTAGTCGTTCCTCCTCTGATCGTCTCTCCATTTCCGCTGGAGAGCCGAAGTGATCTGCGTCACCGCTCCGACGACCGCATTCCACTTGGCGATGTCGCTGCACATTCTTCGCACCACATTATCCGGGCTGGTGTCCGCTCCGATAATGGCCAGCATTTCGCTTCGCGCTGCCTCGAAGCGAGGGCAGGCGAACACCACGTGCTCCGGTGTTTCCTCGCAATCGACGCAGTCCGGACAGAGAGGAGACTCTGCATGTCCAAACCTGTGCAGGTACTTCCTGAAGCAGCCATGGCCCGACAGGAACTGTGTGAGGTGGAAGGTGACCTCTCCATGCCTTCTGCTCACCCACGTGGATACGGACGGGATAAGCCGATGCGTCCATCTGCCTTTCTCCGTGGTGTCCCACTCACGTTGCCACCTTGCCAGCGATTCGGCTCTCGCAGCTTCCCGGATACCTCTCGTGCCTCTCCGGGTGTAGCGCACGGTGTCCTCCTCCAGTGTGATGCCGATGGGGATCATTCCGGCTATGACGCCAACTGCTTCCGACGAAATGGTCCTGTACGCGCTTGCAACCCGCATGGCCATCAGTCTCTGCGTTCTGTCGAGCAGCGCTCGATTTCGCTTCGTCCCCAGCGCCGTCCACCATACCGGTCCGCCGTACCTAAGTATGGACGTCGCGACACTTGCCAAGAGGCGGCGCCTACTGCTCCTGGGTCCAGCGTTGTTCGGCATCATCCTCGACAGTGCCATGATCGCCTTAGCCGCCTTCTCGCAGGCGTAATCGACGTGGCTGTTGAAGTTCAGCCGGTCATCCACCATCACCCCGAGGTACTTGAGCGCTCTCTTCGAGTGCACGACGTGTTCTCCAACGTGAATTTGGGCCTGCTGCACCTTCTTGTGGTTACTAACCAGCACCATCTCCGTCTTGTGGTGAGCGATCCGCAGCTTCACCTCGAGCATCCAGTTCTCGATCATTGCGATTGCCTCCATAGCCAGCACTTCGACCTCCTCGACATTTTCGCCGGTTACCGTCAGCACTATGTCGTCTGCAAAGCCCACAATCTCTACGCCGTTGGGTAGTCCCAGTGTCAACACTCCGTCATACATTCCATTCCACAGTGCTGAACCCAGAATGGATCCCTGTGGAACTCCCGCGGTAACAACAACGGTTTTTGTCCATCGGCAGTGTCGTAAACCAGCACGCGGTTCTCGAAGTAGCTCTTCAAGATCATGCACAAATAGTCAGGCACCTTCATTTTGTGCAGCGCTGCTGCTATGGCCGCCCAGCTCGCACTGTTGAACGCGTTCTTGACGTCAATCGTGACTATTGCGCAGCAACGGTTCCCCCTGCGTTTTTTCCTCCGCGCTTCGTCGGCTTTCTCGACCACTTTCCGGATGGCGTCCACCGTGGATCTCCCTTTACGGTGTGTGTGTGTGTGTATGGGTGTGTGTGTGTGTGTGTGTGTGTGTGTGTGTGTGTGTGTGTGTGTGTGTGTGTGTGTGTGTGTGTGTGTGTGTGTGTGTGTGTGTGTGTGTGTGTGTGTGTGTGTGTGTGTGTGTGTGTGTGTGTGTGTGTGTGTGTGTGTGTGTGTGTGTGTGTGTGTGTGTGTGTGTGTGTGTGTGTGTGTGTGTGTGTGTGTGTGTGTGTGTGTGTGTGTGTGTGTGTGTGTGTGTGTGTGTGTGTGTGTGTGTGTGTGTGTGTGTGTGTGTGTGTGTGTGTGTGTGTGTGTGTGTGTGTGTGTGTGTGTGTGTGTGTGTGTGTGTGTGTGTGTGTGTGTGTGTGTATGTATGTATGTATGTATGTATGTATGTGACCAAAATTCTCACTGAGTTTTCTCAGCACTGGCTGATCCGATTTTGACCAAACCAGTTGCAATCGACTTGGTATAGGGTCCCATACATCGCTATTGAATTGTTTGAAGTTTCGATAAGTAGTTCAAAAGTTATGTATAAAAATGTGTTTTCACATACATCCGGATCTCATATATATGCATGTAAACGATGTCCGGATCCATTATCCGACCCATCGTTGGTTAGATAATCGAGAGACCTTTCCAACGAGTCCACAACATTGAAGATCTGGGAACCCTGTCTCGAGTTATGACCACTTAAGTGATATTTATAAGGTATGATTCATCGTTGGTTAGGTAATCGAGAGACCTTTTCAACGAGTCCACAACATTGATTATCTGGCAACCCTGCTTCGAGTTATGACAACTTAAGTTATATCTGTGTGCTTTTTTTCTGGATCTAAAAAAAATAGCTGAAATATGTGCCCAAACCACTAATATTACCCATTGTTGGTAAAAAGTGATCAAGGCATCAACCACATAGGTCGATTAAGTTAGTTTTTTTATATGAGCAGTTCTCTCAGATTTCGGTCATTCAATTTTTTTTGTATTTTTTAATCCGACTTTACCTTTTTTGGTGTCTTCGGTATGCCCAAAGAAGCCATTTTGCCTCATTAGTGTGTCCATATAATTTTCCATACAAATTTGGCAGCTGGCCATACAAAAATGATGTATAAAAATTCAAAAAATCTGTATCTTTTGAAGGAATTTTCTGATCGATTTGGTGTCTTCGGCAAAGTTGTAGGTATGGATATGGACAACACTGAAAAAAAAATGATACACGGTAAAAAAAAAATTTGGTGATTTTTTATTTAATTTTTTGTCACTAAAACTTGATTTGCAAAAAAAAACAATATTATAATTTTTTTTTTATATGTTTTAGAGGACATCAAATGCCAACTTTTCAGAAATTTCCAGGTTGTGCAAAAAATCTTTGAACGAGTTATGAATTTTTGAATCAATACTAATTTTTTCAAAAAGTCGAAAAATTGGTCGCAACAATTTTTCAACTTCATTTTTCGATGTAAAATCAAATTTGCAATCAAAAAGTACTGTAGTGAAATTTTGATAAAGTGCACCGTTTTCAAGTTGAATCCATTTTTCGGTGACTTTTTTGAAAATAGTCGAAGTTTTTAATTTTTTTAAAAGTAGTGCACATGTTTGCCCACTTTTGAAAAAATGCACTTTTGAACTTTGTTGATACGACCCTTCGTTGCTGAGATATTGCCATGCAAAGGTTTAAAAACAGGAAAATTGATGTTTTCTAAGTCCCACCCAAACAACACACCATTTTCTAATGTCGATATCTCAGCAACTAATGGTCCGATTTTCAATGTTAGGCTATGAAACAGTCGTGAAATTTTTCGATCTTTTCGAAAAAAATAATGTTTTGAACCAAGACTAACATTTCAAAAGGGCCAAACATTCAATATTACGCCCTTTTAAAACGTTAGTCTCGGTTTAAAAATTGGGGCAAAAATATTAGCGTTTTGAAAATTTCGTCGTTTTCGGACACCCCCTGACCAATTTTAGAACTAATTTCAGAGGATGGTGGGGCAACTGCCCCACCCCGTGCACGCAAGTGGTCAAGGGTTCGGAGATCAACACCACTACAGATGAAGATCAACCAACGCTGTGGCTGGTGTACGTGGGACGTGTGAAGACTCGTGTAGGGCGTCCAATTTTTTATTTTTGGAATCCTGGGAATTCCCGCGATCCCGGGAAATTTTTGAATCAGTAATAAAATCTATGTTTCATTATATTTGTTATGTTTTCAAGCTTAAAATCATTGAATTAGCTTAATAATATCAAATAGTGATAATCCTCACTTCAATCTAAACAAAGACGACAGTTTTAAAATAGCATAAAAGATTTTTTTTTGTCTTTGTTGTGTTTAGGATTTTTTATCAACTACTTTTTTAAATTCCAGTATGATTAATTATTTTTTTATTTGTGAATCAAATTACATAATTCTAGAGTTTTTTAAAAGGTCCAACAAGCTTTTGTGTTCCATATGTTTATAGGACCTATTTAAAAAAACTTTGGAATTCTTTTATATATTTTTTTCTTTTATATATATTTTTATATCACATGACTAAAACAGCTTAAACAAATTATTTTATATGTCTAAAAAACAAAAAAAACGACAATTAATAAAATGATACCAGTCAATGTAAAATTTTAGATAAGTGTTGAATTCATTGTTTTATATAATACATATTTACAAATTATCTTCAAGTTACTACCGCCAACCGTGGGAAAATCAGAATTATAGTCTTAATAGGTACATGAGATTTTAGAGCAATACATTTGGAAGTACAAATTGTTTTGTTCTGTTCCTGTTTTAACCGAAGTCATGCAATTATTTTTTGCTTTAATAGCTGTATTTATTCGTTACATTTGTACGTATTTGCCCTAGATGCCGCAGTTTGATTATAAATAATTTGATTTCAGATTGTTTTTTTTTTTTCAAATTTAAAATCGAAAATATTCGTAAATATATCCAGTTTATAAAAAAAAAATAATAGAGAAAAAAAATAAAGCACTAGGCATTTTGCGGACCTGTTAATTAAAATTATAATATTTTTTCCTAAAAAGCCAGTTTAATGCAAAGATTTGCTGAATACAAATTTAAATTCATTTAATTGTTCTACTATTTTCACAACCAAATCTGAATTTCCAGACCAAATATGATTTTTTTTCAATTTCGGAAATTCCCGGGACAAATTATAGAAAATCCCGGGATACGGGAATTCCCAGTTTTGGAAAAATCCCGGGATTTTTGTCCCGGGAATTCCCGGGATGGACGCACTAGACTCGTGAGCTTAAGCCGAGAGTGAGGAAGGCTCACTGCAAGCGTGGAGAGCGTTGAATTTATACTGTTATTGGATTTGCTAAATAAATAAATTCATTTAAGTAACTTTTTCGTGTTCGTGGAGGGACTTGTAAAGGACAATCTGTGAATCGTGTGAAGGGTCCCGACCGATCATTTGCCTAAAATAACTAAAATATGGTCTTATTCAACTCAAGCACTATTAGCTATGCAAACATTTTGTAAGATTCATTGCTTTTAGTTAACTATAATTAAGTCAAGTAATTTGCATTTGCCATTCTTCCAGTGTAACAATCATTCCAAATGTCGTGACACCAACACTAAACAAACTCTCGGCAAAAATGACTTCAATTCGAGTCCTAATGAAGGTTTCAAAAAGCTCTTAAACCTTCAAAAACATGCATGTGTTGCTTTTCTCTTTGAAAGTTACACCCCCACCTTCAACGACCAAAGGTTACACGACAAGACCATAATTAAACCGTCAAACGAACCTTTACCGAACCTTCGGTAACCTGACACCGTGAAGGATTAATTTGTAACATCGGGTAAAGCCCCTCAAAACAAACACGCCTCAAGGGGCAGCTAAGAGGCAAACATCAATAATTTGATCCGATCAAGCGTAAATTATACTTAAAAATATCCTACCTTGCCCAGAAGACACTTGAAACGCTTCAATCCCGTAAGGGAGGGGGGATAATGGGTGTAAAAATAATTTGTTCTGCGTTGTAAAAACCCCTTTTACATGACCAATAAATTCAGCCCGGTGCCGGCCATCAATCGTCACCGTGTGTGTGTGCATTTGGTTCCCCTTTGGACATGTTTGACAGTCGGTAGCACGCCGCCACGCTCAAAGTGAGTGGAAAGTTATACCACCTCTTCGTTTGACAGAGAGTTGAGGGAAACGGTGGAGAATGTGATGAATTATGGCCACTTTTGGAAATGTATTACTCAAAGACCTCCCAGAATAACATCGTACTCTTATGTAAACCCAAAAACAAGTTTTTCATTACATTTTCTTCGTAATGCAATTTGTGTACCTCTAAAAAGTTCATTTAACTTTATTAATAAACTATGTAGCTTAATATAATAAGGATTATGCACAATAAACTGGACTACTCATCATCAAAAATCTTAGAATAATTTTTGTGTAAAGAATTTCAAATTTCAAATTTTTCGCAAATTTATTTGAAAGTTCATGCCATGAGAGTGAGTTTGGCTCAAAGGTTTTCCCAATTTTCAGTTCGAACCCTTTGACTTGTAAAGCAATCTCGGATGTCAGAAAAATAACACTTGCGAGTCCACCCACCCCACCAAAGGTTCAGCTCCGTTTTGGTGAGGAAAAACACATAAATCCACATTATCGCCTCCACCTTTCGTTCCGGGGTGATGAAAACTTTTTCCCTCATTTTTCTTCACTCCTATGATGTTTGTTAGATTTACGATTGACAGTTGCTCAAGCAGTTGCTGGAACAAAAATCTCTCGAGGGTGCGGTTGTAGTTTTCCACTTTTCAAGTGTCGTTGACGAAATTTTTCGGTTTCCGCTTTACAAGCGTGTACCTGGGCGAGAATTGGGAAAGTTTTTATTTCATTTTATTCCTGCTGAAAACTCCATTCTCATAAGTGGAAATACGTGTTGAAGGAGCCACTAAACAGAACTCCGCAGTTCAAGACTAGTTTCGAAGAGTCGTGTTGTTTTGCGATTGCTGCTGCTTCCCTTGTGGTTTGACTCGATAGATGACGAGAAATCGTAAAGCGGACTGTTGAGAGGGAGAAGCAATTTTTCAAAAACTGTATAATATGTAGTCATAAAACTCTAAATATCGTTTAATGATCCATGAAGAGTCGAGATACCGCAGTCGTGTGTCGTTGGGTTGTCCTCGTCGTCGCGAAAAACAGGGACTGTAGCGCGAAGCAGGACTTTTATTGCGGGGCCATGAAGTTAAACGTCGACGGTCATAGTTTAGTCAACAGCCAGCATGGTTTCGCTCTCAAATTGACACGTTTCCTTTTATGGTTCAACAGAACTGATGCCAGATGGAGTGGGTTCTCCGTGGATTTTGAAACGGAAGATGCATATTGATATTATTCTAAAAAAGTCATAAGATTAAAAAATATATGAATTGCAAATCAAATCAAATCATACGCATCTTGGAAAACAGTTTATAACACTACCAAATTGCCAATGAATCATTTTCGATTGAATCGAATGCAATGCTGATTTCAACTTTAATACCTGATGTCTTAACATTTAACAAATATTTGAGCAAAAAATATAAAATAAATAGGAAGTACAACAGATTTCTTACAATTTATGCTTCCAGAAGTAAAACAATCAAATTTTATTTATTGTAAACCACTAAGTCTCAAAGACTCTACCAAGAAAAGGCATGCTTTATTTTTTTATTTTACTAAAGCTTTGAAACTAAAAAAAAAAAAAAAAAAAATAAAAAAAAAATAAAAAAAAAAAAATTTTGCACCTTTTTTTCATCCAAAACATCATTCTATTCAAATATTAAAAAAAAGTCTGATTTTACCAAAAAGTCATCTTATGGGCTTTCACACAAGAAGACCAAATTTCCAATTCGACGCTGTCGTGCTATCTTGTCACACGTGACTCTTTGGCGTTCCGAGGTAAACGAGTTTTAATATTTGACCTTAAACAAAAACGAGAGCACCCAATGTGAACAAAAACAAACACGTTTTGTTTGGTTGACCATTCTGTACATTGTCCCGTAGTTTGGTTGAATTTGGTTGCCGGAGTCCCGAGTTATAATAAAAAAATGTTTCCGTAAGTCAGGTATGTACGTGTGTCAAACGCGCTCTGACCTGAATTGGCACTGACAGCCATTTCAGAGTGTTCAGATAGCACGGCACAACAAGAATCTTCGTTCATGTGAAAAGAGCAATTCTCTACCAAAACCGGAAATGGAATTTATTTGTATTTTTTTATTTGACTCAAACTTTGTGGGGGCCTTCCCTATGACCAAATAAACTATTTTGTGTGATTGGTTCATCCATACAAGTCTCCATACAATTTTGGCTGTTGTCCATACAAAAATGGTAGGTATTCAAACAGCTGTAACTTTTGAGAGAATTTTCTGATCAATTTGGTGTCTTCGGCAAAGTTGTAGGTATTGTTGAGGACTTTTGAGAAAAAAATAGGTACACGGGAAAATGGCAGGTTTTTTAATCAACTTTTTTTTCACGAAAACTCAATTTCCCAAAATACGTATTTTTTGATTTTCGAGATTTTTTTATATGTTTTAGGGGACAAAAATCCGCAACTTTTGAGCCATAGAGAAACATGGTCAAAAAATCTGCCGCCGAGTTATGAATTTTTGAAAAAAATAGTGATTTGACATTATATTTTAATGCAAAATTTAATTTGCAATCGAAAAGTACTGAACTATAAAGGGCTCCATTTTCAAGATATAGCCACCGAAAGTTTGATTTCAGCGAAATATTTGCAGTTTTTCAATTTTTAAAAATAGTGACCATGAGTGACCCTTTCTAAAAATATTTTTTTGAAAAAATCAGAGAATTTGCAATAAAATTGTCTAAGAGACATTGAAGATTGGACCTCGGGTTGCTGAGATAGAGCAGCTTTAAGAAAAAGAAACACGAAAATTGAAGTTTTCCTAATCTCACCAAAACAACCATTTTCTAATGACCATATCTCAGCAAATAATGGTCCGATTTTCAATTTTAACACATGAAAAATTCATGAAATTTTCCGATCTTTTCGAAAAAAATATTTTGAATTTTTTTAAATCAAGACTAGCATTTTAAATGGGCGTAATATTCAATGTTTTGGATTTCTTGAAAATCTCAGGATTGAAATCGAATTTTAGAAAGTTTAAAAATAAAGATTTAAACAAAAGCAGTTAATAAAACATGTTACAGAGAGTACATTTCAAACACGAGTCGACATGTTACAATGTGGTTTACCGAGTTAAATAAATACGACGAGTTAAAAAAAAAATCAAATTTTGCAAAAGTTTCCATTTTTTTCTAACTTGAAAACAGTAGGCCGCTTGGTTATTTAAAAATGACAGAAAAATTAGATAGCTTCACAACAATTTGGTTTTTCAATATTTTTCAATTAAATTTCTACCAGAGCTACAACTACAAAATCGTTCTTTTTTTTATTAATTTTAATTTTTGTATTAAATCATGAACAAAATTTCAAAAGGGTGTAATCTTGAATATTTTGCCCTTTTCAAATGTTAGTCCGTATTAAAAAATTTGAAAATGTTGTTTTCGAAAAGATCGATATCACGAATGTTTCATATTTAAACATTGGAAATCGGACCATTAGTTGCTGAGATATCGACATTTGAAAATGGTGGGTTGTTTGGGTGAGACTTAGAAAACATCAATTTTCCTGTTTTTGAAACTTTGCATGGCAATATCTCAGCAACTAAAGGTCGTATCAACAAAGTTCAAAAAGCAAAATATAGAGAATTTTCTCAGCTTTAAAAAAAATTGTTTTTCAAAAGTGGGCACTAATTAAAACACGTTACTTGATCCACCGTAGGGTGGTTGGTGCCTTCCTCACATTTAGAGCGTAATGCTATCCAAAATAGATACAAAAGGACAGTGTTCTATGATTCATTTTTCATACCATCAGATTGGGTAGTCAGATCTTAATAATTCAGGGCACTTAAGTACGCATAACTTTTGATAGGGTTGTCAGATCTTAAATCTTTTTAACTCGTTGGAAAGGTCTTTTGATCATCCATCCATCGACAGGTCGCATTAAAGATCCGGACAACGTTTTCATCGAAATATATGAGATCCGGCCTCTTAAAAGTGCATAAATAACACATAAGTGCGCATAACTTTTGATAGGATTGTCAGATCTTCAAACTTTTGAACTCTTTGGAAAGGTCTTTTGATCACCTATCCATTGACAGGTCGCATGATAGATCCGGACAATGTTTTCATCGAAATATATGAGATCCGGCCTCTAAAAAGTGATTAAATAACACTTAACTGCGCATAACTTTTGATAGGGTTGTCAGATCTTCAAACTTTTGAACTCGTTGGAAAGGTCTTTCGAATACCTTTCTAAAAATGTATAACATGACGGGTTTTCTTACAAAAACCACCCTTTTTACAATCTTCCGGACTTTTGTTAGAATCGTTTTTTTATCATAACTTTTGAAGTACTCCACTTAACTTTATAATTTTCAATAGCGACTTATGGGACCCCAAGACGGATCAAATGAGACCAATACGATCCAAATCGGTTCTGCCAGTGCCGAGATAATCCAGTGCACATTTTTTTGATCAACATCCCACCACACACACAGACATTTACTCAGAATGTGATTCTGAGTCGATAAGTATACATGAGGGTGGGTCTAGGAGGTCAAATTAAGAATTTCGTTTTTCGAGTGATTTTATAGCCTTTCCTCAGCAAGGGGAGGAAGGCAAAAAATGAATATCTGCGACTTTTTTTTAATAAAGTTACCTTAAAATGGCTGAAACTTGAAAACGGTGCACTTTAGCAACATTTCACTACAGTACTTTTAGATTGCAAATTCAATTTTGCATCGAAAAATAAAGTAGAAAAATTTTTGCGAACAGTATTTGATTTTTTGAAGAACTAGGGCGAAGATTTTTTGCATAACCTGGAAATTTTTGAAAAGTTGGCATTGTATGTCCCCTAAATATATGAGTAAATGATTAAAAATAAAAATAGTGTCATTTTTGCAATTTAAGTTTTACTGACAAAAAAAGAAGAAAAAAATCAACAAAAAAAATTACCGTGTATCATTTTTTCCAGTGTAGTCCGTATTCATACCTAAAACTTTGCCGTAGACACCAAATCGATCAAAAAATTCAATCAAAAGATACCGTTTTTTTCAATTTTCATACATCATTTTTGTATGGACAGCTGCCAAATTTGTATGGAAAATTATATTGACAAACTAATGATGCAAAATGGCTTCTTTGTGCATATCGAAGGCACCAAAAAAATTCCAGCCGGATTAAAAAATACAAAAAAATCGAACGACCGAAATCTCAGAGAATCGCTCACCAGCTTTTGTTGAAGCTTAAAAGATATTCATTTTTTCTCTAGATCATGTCCGATAATTTTGTTAAATGCAGATACAGATCAAAAAATTAAGTAAAAGTTGAGAAAAGTTTTGTTTTGCACGATATTTTAAAACCCAATTGAGGAATAATTATGAATTCCACAACATTAAATCGATTAAATTTAAGAACAAAATTAAATTTCTTTGCTGCACAAAAAAAAACTCAAAAACAAAAAAAGCAATAACAAATTGTAAAACTGCCAACAGTTACGAGACCACCTGCAAAAAAAAAACCTCCACGCACAACATAATGTCAGTGCGAACATTGCGCCGAAAAGAATATGAATTTATGCTCGTTTTTGGAATGAGATGTAAAACAGCAATTTCGAAATGCCTTCCCTAACATTACCGCGTGCCGTTTCCCTTACTCTTACGTCATATTATGTGGAAATGTGAACGAATGTAGTTGACTGGCTTTTGCTGGCCGAACGAACTTTTTTTTTCCATCGCCACTTGAAAGTTTTGCGGAATGTCGTCGTTAAAATATTCTATGAATGTCACAACAAAATGGTGGTAAATTTATTGTCTGTCCCAAGTTGTGTAACCTGTTCATTTTTTCGTTTTTTTTTTTTTTTGACAGAATAAAATATTCGAAATAATTTTCATCCATTTGTACATTCCAATAGGAAAATTCCAGAAAATGTTTAAATTCAAGCCGAACCCAAAAGTCAACCGCAAGATATCCCTCCAACATTCACCGAATTAATACGTTTCGCATTAAGTCAAGTGTGAAATGAAAAACAAACAGCCTTGGCGCTTTCCCCCGAGATGGAATGATAAATGCTGTTAATTGCGTGTCTGTTTGTGAGTGAGCATATGAAAATTTTGCCAGCTCATCTTCACTGAGGGAGTTGTGCATTCTCGAAAAGGGACACTTTTGCTATGCCGGGAATACCTCTTTCCGTTGAGTGCATGAGACTGACTGGCTGACTTCGGGGCAGAGAAGGGGGGCAGCACGAAATTAAAAAGCTCATGATTTATGGCTGGCAATTCTTTGTTTTCCACTTATTAGCACTTACTTAACAAAGTCTTACCCGAGGGGACTAAGTGGAAAAGAGTCGTTTTGGGTTATTTTCGCTGGCGGATGATGGGATCCATGTGGGGTTCTGTCTGGTTGCGACAAGGGTTTGTCAAAATGGGGTTCTGATGCATTTATATGCACAGCAAAAAATCCGATGGTAAAATCGCATGCAAAAGCATGCACATCACCTTCGTCAAAATAAACACTTAATATTACACACTGCATGTACATTTTTTGCAAACACAAAAAAAAGGTGCAACCGACGGGATTCAAACCCAGCACCATCAGTAAGGACTGGCGCCTTAGCCCACTCGGCCATCGGACCGTTGAAGAGCTGAAAGGATAAACGCATATATGAGCTTGAAATTTCAGTCAAGTAGGTTTCCCGTACTGATAGGCTACATGTTTCAGGGTGTAAAATCACATAAAATTGTATAAAATAATGCAATATTTATTTTACGCCCAGACCTTTTACACGCAGCTGGATTACTACTTTTTTAGCTGTGTGGCTGCAGGAGGAGATAAATTGTTGCACTTTATGGAAAAGGCTATGAACCCTGGTGAACTCTCCGATTTTAACCATGCCTTGACATTTATAACCTGGGAGTTAAAAAGAGAAATGCACGTTTCTTTGGCAGGTAAAAAATTGGTATTAGTTCCATATCGTTAATAAAAACATTTTTAATTGCAATTATTTTGCATTTTTTTGTAAAAATGTTTCACAACATTGCAAAAATCGTTAAAAAATTAATTGAATTTAAAATAAATTCTCAGTTAGGCCATTGCAAATATTTTTCAAAGTTAAAAATGTAAAAATGTAAAAATGTAAAAATGTAAAAATGTAAAAATGTAAAAATGTAAAAATGTAAAAATGTAAAAATGTAAAAATGTAAAAATGTAAAAATGTAAAAATGTAAAAATGTAAAAATGTAAAAATGTAAAATGTAAAAATGTAAAAATGTAAAAATGTAAACATGTAAAAATGTAAAAATGTAAAAATGTAAAAATGTAAAAATGTAAAAATGTAAAAATGTAAAAATGTAAAAATGTAAAAATGTAAAAATGTAAAAATGTAAAAATGTAAAAATGTAAAAATGTAAAATGTAAAATGTAAAAATGTAAAAATGTAAAAATGTAAAAATGTAAAAATGTAAAAATGTAAAAATGTAAAAATGTAAAAATGTAAAAATGTAAAAATGTAAAAATGTAAAAATGTAAAAATGTAAAAATGTAAAAATGTAAAAATGTAAAAATGTAAAAATGTAAAATGTAAAATGTAAAAATGTAAAATGTAAAAATGTAAAATGTAAAAATGTAAAAATGTAAAATGTAAAAATGTAAAAATGTAAAATGTAAAAATGTAAAAATGTAAAAATGTAAAATGTAAAAATGTAAAAATGTAAAATGTAAAAATGTAAAATGTAAAAATGTAAAAATGTAAAATGTAAAAATGTAAAAATGTAAAAATGTAAAAATGTAAAAATGTAAAATGTAAAAATGTAAAATGTAAAAATGTAAAACGTAAAAATGTAAAAATGTAAAATGTAAAAATGTAAAAATGTAAAATGTAAAAATGTAAAATGTAAAAATGTAAAATGTAAAATGTAAAAATGTAAAAATGTAAAAATGTAAAAATGTAAAAATGTAAAAATGTAAAAATGTAAAAATGTAAAAATGTAAAATGTAAAAATGTAAAAATGTAAAAATGTAAAAATGTAAAAATGTAAAAATGTAAAAATGTAAAAATGTAAAAATGTAAAAATGTAAAAATGTAAAAATGTAAAAATGTAAAAATGTAAAAATGTAAAATGTAAAAATGTAAAATGTAAAAATGTAAAAATGTAAAAATGTAAAAATGTAAAAATGTAAAAATGTAAAAATGTAAAAATGTAAAAATGTAAAAATGTAAAAATGTAAAAATGTAAAAATGTAAAAATGTAAAAATGTAAAAATGTAAAAATGTAAAAATGTAAAAATGCAAAAATGTAAAAATGTAAAAATGTAAAAATGTAAAAATGTAAAAATGTAAAAATGTAAAAATGTAAAAATGTAAAAATGTAAAAATGTAAAAATGTAAAAATGTAAAAATGTAAAAATGTAAAAATGTAAAAATGTAAAATGTAAAAATGTAAAAATGTAAAATGTAAAAATGTAAAAATGTAAAAATGTAAAAATGTAAAATGTAAAAATGTAAAATGTAAAAATGTAAAAATGTAAAAATGTAAAAATGTAAAATGTAAAAATGTAAAAATGTAAAATGTAAAAATGTAAAAATGTAAAATGTAAAAATGTAAAATGTAAAAATGTAAAATGTAAAAATGTAAAAATGTAAAAATGTAAAATGTAAAATGTAAAAATGTAAAATGTAAAAATGTAAAAATGTAAAATGTAAAAATGTAAAAATGTAAAAATGTAAAATGTAAAAATGTAAAAATGTAAAAATGTAAAAATGTAAAATGTAAAAATGTAAAAATGTAAAATGTAAAATGTAAAAATGTAAAATGTAAAAATGTAAAAATGTAAAAATGTAAAAATGTTAAAATGTTAAAATGTTAAAATGTTAAAATGTAAAAATGTAAAAAAGTAAAAATGTAAAAATGTAAAAATGCAAAAATGTAAAAATGTAAAAATGTAAAAATGTAAAAATGTAAAAATGTAAAAATGTAAAAATGTAAAAATGTAAAAATGTAAAAATGTAAAAATGTAAAAATGTAAAAATGTAAAAATGTAAAAATGTAAAAATGTAAAAATGTAAAATGTAAAAATGTAAAAATGTAAAAATGTAAAAATGTAAAAATGTTAAAATGTAAAAATGTAAAAATGTAAAATGTAAAAATGTAAAAATTTAAAATGTAAAATGTAAAAATGTAAAATGTAAAAATGTAAAATGTAAAATGTAAAAATGTAAAAATGTAAAAATGTAAAAATGTAAAATGTAAAAATGTAAAATGTAAAAATGTAAAAATGTAAAAATGTAAAAATGTAAAATGTAAAAATGTAAAAATGTAAAATGTAAAAATGTAAAAATGTAAAATGTAAAATGTAAAAATGTAAAATGTAAAAATGTAAAAATGTAAAAATGTAAAAATGTAAAAATGTAAAAATGTAAAAATGTAAAAATGTAAAAATGTAAAAATGTAAAAATGTTAAAATGTTAAAATGTTAAAATGTTAAAATGTTAAAATGTTAAAATGTTAAAATGTTAAAATGTTAAAATGTTAAAATGTAAAAATGTAAAAATGTAAAAATGTAAAAATGTAAAAATGTAAAAATGTAAAAATGTAAAAATGTAAAAATGTAAAAATGTAAAAATGTAAAAATGTAAAAATGTAAAAATGTAAAAATGTAAAAATGTAAAAATGTAAAATGTAAAAATGTAAAAATGTAAAATGTAAAAATTAAAAATGTAAAAATGTAAAAATGTAAAAATGTAAAAATGTAAAAATGTAAAAATGTAAAAATGTAAAAATGTAAAAATGTAAAAATGTAAAAATGTAAAAATGTAAAAATGTAAAAATGTAAAAATGTAAAAATGTAAAAATGTAAAAATGTAAAAATGTAAAAATGTAAAAATGTAAAAATGTAAAAATGTAAAAATGTAAAAATTTAAAAAATGTTAAATGCCTTTGCATGCAAATAACCACCAGATTTTTGCTGTATAGAGGAAAAACATGTTTATTTTTAAAACATAATTTCACTTTTTAACATAGTATTGTGCAATTCAAGCCTCAAAAGAGAACACAATAAATAACCTTAATGACGACTACAAATTACTGCCTACCACAAAAAAAAATGTGAAAAAGAGATGACATCATGCGTGACAAACAGTCCCTGCTAACAAACTGACCCAAAACTCCTCACTACCTCCACATTCCTGAATTCCCGTTCCCTCGGCCAAAAGGGTTACTCCGAGCTGATGGAAAACCAATTTTCCCGTGACTCCCACTCTCCCACAGCAATTCAATAAACTAACAATGAGGCAAGTTTTCGAGTTGAGCAGAGCACAAACCGAATCAAAACTTTCACCGCAGGCATTTTCCTCGCCTCGCCGGTTAGCTGTGGGTGTCAAGATTTTCCCACTTTTCCCCCCTCTCGCCGAGAAACATCGGAATGGGTGGCGAAGGGGGCGAACCACGGCGGAAGTGTCTAATTGAATCGAACCAAAGACTCTTCAGTGTGTAAATTTATTGTGGCATGTCGTTTGGTGTTGTTTGGGGTATTATGTTTTGATGCTTTGTTGGCGTAACTAATTTCACTCCAAAATTAGAACCTTGTTACACCGGGGCGACACGTGAGTGTGTGTCTGTTCTTTGGTTGTATCTCTGAATGGCACTTGACTTAACGAAACGCAGTGTGAAATGTGTTTGCCACCAGCAAAGGGAACTTAGGGAAAAACTGGAATTATCAAAAAAGATTCTTATAATAAAATTTTGATGAAATTCATCAAAATTAAATGAAATTAAAAAATTTCCAAACAATTTCATTTTCCAACTTTCAAACTTTCCGTCAGATTAGCGGTTTGGCTTTGCTTACAAACATCGCTAAATACTTGTACTATAGAGTGAGGCACCCGCACCAAAACCCTGCTGGTTTTCCGAGACGAGCTAACAAATCGAACCAATGTGTGTCGGGTTCATTACGGGAAACATTTATGTTATTTATTGGGTTGACGCGCGACTCGCTCAGTAAGCCAAAAAGTCAGCGCCGTTCTGTTGCTGCTTTATTTTGAGACATTTATGTCAACAGACGACACAGCGGCAAAAGAAATGCTGACGGGAGGAAAATAAACACTTGAGTGTTATGGGGTGTGACGTGACGGGTGAGGATGCGTTTTCCACTTGTTTTTCCCGCGATTTGTGTTTGTTGAATGTGGAACCTGATCCGTCACGAGGTAGGAGGCTGATTAGTGAGATTTGTGATGAGAGGCTCTTATGTTGTTGAAGGATTTTTTTTATCTAGTGATGATGATTATAATAGTAGTTTATGCAACAAGTTGCAAAAAGAGGATTTTTTCAGCACGAGTCGTACATTTATCCAACGAGGTTCACCGAGTTGAATAAATACGAAGAGTGCTGAAAAAATCAAGTTTTGCAACGAGTTCCATACAACATTTTTTGCAATTCCAAAAAACACACACTGAGTGAAATTTTATGTAAAATTTTCATGTATTTTGTCAATAAATCGTTTAAATCAAAAAAATGTTGAAAAGTGTTACTTTTCGAAACAAGTGCTGAAAAGTTCAACTTTTCAGCACCCATTTCAGTGCTGAAAAATAGAACTTTTCAGCATTTGTTTTGAAAAGTGTTGCTATTCGATTCAGTTATTTTTGGTACAGAAAAGTAGGCTATTTCGTCGTTCAAGAATGACAGGAAAAGTAAGTAGTTTCACGACGGAATTGCAAAATAGTAGTTTATGCAACAAGTTGCAAAAAGATGATTTTTTCAGCACGAGTCGTACATCCAACGAGATTCGCCGAGTTGGATAAAAACGACGAGTGATGAAATAATCAAGTTTTGCAACGAGTTCCATGCAACGTTTCTTGCAATTACGAAAACACCCTTTGGACAGAATTATAGCACAAATGTCCATTACGTCAATGAAACGTTTAAATCAAAAAAATGTTGAAAAGTATAACTTTTCCTTAGAAGTGCTAAAAAGATCAACTTTTCAGAATCCATTTCAGTGCTGAAAAGTAGAACTATTCAGCATTTGTTTTGAAAAGGGTTACTATTCGATTCCGTTATTTTTGGTAAAGAAAAGTAGGCTGTTTCGTCGTTCAAGAATGACAGGAAAAGAAAGTACTTTCACGACGGAATTGCAAAAAATCATTTCAAACTAGTTCAGTTGTTTTGCAATCATTAGATTTCAAAAAATGTAAGAATTGATGAAAACAAAAATTTTAGCGAAAAAAAGTTTTTGCCGTACTGTCCATGTGTGTACATCGGAAATTTTCACAAAATAAAGAGATTCAAGTTCAAGACATGCGAAAAATGATTGTAGATGCAGAAAAATGCATTTAAATAAATTTCAGCTGATTGCACTTGCATTTCCATTGAAATTCTCAAGTTCTTTGAAAAAAAAAAAAAAGAATTTGCCCCTTGATTTGTCAGGCCGATTTTGAAAAGTAGGTGACAAAAGCTAAAAAATTAATAATACCAGCCTAATGAAAATTTAAAATTGAAATGGACTCTAACAAATTTTTGATAAAGTGCACCTCTAATAGTCACATTGAGGCTTTATTTTTCGGCCTTGAAAAATATTTTTCGTTTTTTTAAACATTATGACAGAAAGCCACCCCTGAAAATTTCCTATAATTTTCTCTCTGATACTTTGAAAATCAGACAATTAGTTTCCGAGGTACTGCCTCTATGTGACTCAACTTCCAACTGACGATATCTCAAAAATTTTTGGTTCGATGTTCAATGTTAAAAATTTAACACTTTTGAAAATTTCTGATCCTTTGAATGCAAATCATTTGATTTTTTTATAAATTCGTATAGAATATGAAATGTGGAAAATTATCTTTTTGCAATTCCGTCGTGAAACTACTTACTTTTTCTGTCATTCTTGAACGACGAAATAGCCTACTTTTCTGTTCCAAAAATAACAGAATCGAATAGCAACACTTTTCAAAATAAATGCTGAAAAGTTCTACTTTTCAGCACTGAAATGGGTGCTGAAAAGTGGAACTTTTCAGCACTTGTTTCGAAAAGTAACACTTTTCAACATTTTTTTTGATTTAAACGATTTGTTGACAAAATTCATGAAAATTCGACTTAAAATTTCACTCAATAGTTGTTTTTCGAAATTGCAAAAAATGTTGTATGGAACTCGTTGCAAAACTTGATTTTTTCAGCACTCGTCGTATTTATCCAACTCGGTGAACCTCGTTGGATAAATATACGACTCGTGCTGAAAAAATCCTCTTTTTGCAACTTGTTGCATAAACTACTATTTTGTAAACCTTTTCAAAAGTAAAACTTGATTTAAAAAATCTGAAGTTATCATATCCGATTTTTGAGGGATTTTCAATCAGTGAGCAATATAAAAAATATTTATTACGTCTTTTTTTTTCATTTTATTTATGAAAATAACGATTTCGAAGTAGCTTTTTTTATTACTGTTCTTAATTGAAAAAAACAGTTTTTATATGTTTAATGATAATGGCTAACTGGGGTGAAAATATACAACAATATTTTTTGATAAAATTAATTATCAGAAAAAAATGAATGGAAAAATCTGGAAAAAAAATCTCGGTACTTATTTTATTCAATTTAAATAAACAACTGCTGTAGACCACAATCGTATGAATGTCTCACGTGCAAAATCAGCATATTGCGAAAAATGCAAGTCAAATTTGTCCCACCGGAAGGTAACGTATTTATGTTTTGTGAAAAAGATGAGTGATCGTGTTTTTCTAAACAAAATATTAGCATTGTGGGTTCATGTTGGTTTTATATTTAGTAGGAGACTGCATAATTAACAAAAAGTCTTTTTTTATAACAAATGTAACGGAAAAATCGAAATTAATTCTGATCTATTTTAGTTTTTAAAGTGTTTATACTTTAATCTCTACCGTGGTAGAACTCAAGAAGAAGGAGGAAAAAGAATTGAATTAAAATTTCGATCATTTTTTTCTAAAATTTTGAAAGTAAAAGTTTTTCTAAATACTATAAAAATTGATAAAGATCTGTCAATGTCAATGGTTTGAAAAACTTCTATCAATTCATGAACATTTTTATTCTCCTGTGAGAGTTTGTTGTTATATAATCAACAAATACATAAAAAAACGTTGTGCAATTGATTTGCTCAAGTTTTTCCTTTATAAAATATATGCTTTTCCGTATTTTTTGTCGACCAAATTTGAGGACAAAAAACGATTTTACCGTTAAAAGTTTAAATGACATTAAATATAAAGCTTTTTTAAATATTATTTTTAAATCATAAGTTTTAAAAAAATATTTTTTGGAAATAGTTCGAAATATATAGCAAAAGCATAATGCTTTTTTCCTAAAACCGATCAGGTTCTTCAAATATGTAATACAAAATATAACTTAATAACTTATAACTTATTATAATGACTGGTAAAATATATCAAAAATCAAACATAAAAACAAATCCATTGTAATTTCACTCTTACATCTGCCCTTCAAAAACCCAAAATCCCGCAGCGATTCACTTTAACTGTCGTGCTAGCCATTAAAATGAAATACTACTACCTGGGGCCATAAATTTCTTTTGGTCGGGAATAATTCCTCCAGATGCCGTGTTACATTTGGAAGTGAAATAAATTTCACCAACAGAGGGCCACTACGCTTCCCGTGAGCCACTTTAGAGAGCAAGATTTCCTCCGGTGGAGAACCGGAACCTTCAGAACAACAGAATTCCATCACAAGAGTTTGCTTGCAGCCACGGCGTTGTCAGCGTCTTTTTTCCTCAAAAGCGCGGAGCCAAATTTTCCGGTGAAAAACAATAAAAACACCAAAACAAGTCAGACATCAGACAGTCGAGTGGCAGGGCTTAGATGTCGAGTCTAGTGTGTCTCTACGCCGTGTGGACACACAAAACCACCGAAAAGAGGCGCGCATCGTTAAAAGCAAAAAGAGCTGCTGCTCGTGCCATTTATAAATATAACGCCACCGCAACGGAAAAAGAGTTGGTTTTCCCGGTTCCGAGGAAAATTCTCCCTAGAAAGAACAAGTGAGCGGCGGCAAGCCGTTGAAAAGATCAAAGGTATTAATTTAACACAATTAAAATCAAATTTATTGCCTTCTAATGCGCACATAATGAGCCGTTTCCTACGGCGTGGCGCGGTCGGGGTTTTCTCCTTAAGGGGCATTGTGTGGGCCCTTTGCCAACAAAAGTGGCTTTCTTCTGGGAAAGTAAACACGACGACGCGAATGGCAGGCAAAGGAAAACTAATCCTTTCGGTCAGGTTTGTCTGTTTGAGGGGAGCGTTATAATTTGTTTAACAGATTTCGAGGACTTTGACTCTTGGACTGAATTTGGTATCTATTGTATCAAAATTTCATTTATTATTGTTTATTTAAATTCTCAGATTTTGGCTATTTTTGCAACACAAAATCCTGTAAATTACTGAACCTTCACTAACCTTTCGATGTACGCCGCGGTCGCGAACGCTTTGGCCGTCTCCAGCGCAATGTTGATCCGATCCGCCGTAACGGTAGCAGATTTATTGTGGTGCCCACCCCTTCCCTCCGCCGCTCCTCCCCCTCCCCCATAGACGGGCACCGCCGTTGCACCTGCTGCGCCAGGTTTCTCCGCAATCGGCGACAGATTCGCCGCGATGGGACTCTTCATGGCGCGCAGCACATCCGGGCTGGTCAGTTTGTACGGAATTGGTTGCGCCGTGGTCGAGCTTTCGCGAATCGCCCCCACCGGCAGGGACTTGGGCCGGGGTTGAAGCGGGGGTGGAGGTCGAACGTACTGCTCGAGCCGCGGGCCTCGCCGGGAGGGCGCCGGACCGGAGTCCGGGATTTTTTCGTAGATATGATAATTGCTGCGAATCGATTCGTATAAATTGTCCTTTGGCATCAATTTGGCAGTGGGTTGAGGTTTCAGGGTGGTGCTGGACCGGCGGTTGGACTCTTTGCCCGGAGCTGCGTTGGTGCAATTTTCTAAGGAAATGAAAAAATAGATAAAGTTAAATACAATTCATTTTAAAAAGGGTAAAGAGTGAATCATACCTCCATCAAACGCGGTTTGGCTCAACAAGTGCCGCTCGTAGATATCTATCAGCAGCTTTGGTGCTGCCATTTTGGAACCACCATTGCCCTGACCAGTCGGAAGAGGCAGTTGCTGTTTCGGCAGCCGAGAACCACCCGCCATCGTCGTCGTCGTCTGCTTTTGATTTACACCGGTCTTTGCGTTGTTCTGCAGATAATCAGCCTTTTCAAATGCGATCTGATGAACGGGCAACGCTGCTGGCTGTCGACTGGCAGCATTAGCATATGGATCAGGTATTTGGACGGGCAGTGGCAGCAGCATCGGTTGATTAAATATTCCGGCATTGTTCGGATCGACCCTTCCCACCGCGGAGGACGATTGCCCCCCGGAAGAACCGTCTTGACGAAGAAGAACGAGGTGGCCATATTTTTGCTGGAGCTGCTGCTGATGTTGCTGCTGGAGAAGGTGCTGCTGCTGCTGGAAGTGATGGTGGTGCCGCTGCAGATCGGCCCGAGAGCCGGATCCGGTCCGCTTGATGGCCGCCATCGTGCTGCCTATCTGGCGGGGCCGGTGCACGGAGGCCTGTGTGCAAGTGCAAGAATTTATATTAATTAAAGGCGAGAGCCGTGCCCCGATGTGACGGGAATGGCTGGGACGGAGGGGTGGTATTCAGTCAAAATTTAATTTTAAATATTTTAGTATTTGAGCAATTCTCTGAGTTTTCGGTCATTCGATTTTTTTGTATTTTTTAATCCGGCTGAAACTTTTTTGGTGCCTTCGGTATGCCCAAAGAAGCCAATTTGCATCATTAGTTTGTCCCTATAATTTTCCATACAAATTTGGCAGCTGTCCATACAAAAATGATATGTGAAAATTCAAAAATCTGTATCTTTTGAAGGAATTTTTTGATCGAGTTGGTGTCTTCGACAAAGTTGTAGGTATGGATATGGACTACACTGAAAAAAAATGCTACACGGTAAAAAAAAATTTGGTGATTTTTTATTTAACTTTTTGTCACTAAAACTTGATTTGCAAAAAAACACTATTTTTATTTTTTTTTATTTTTTGATATGTTTTAGAGGACATAAAATGCCAACTTTTCAGAAATTTCCAGAATGGGCAAAAAATCTTTGACCGAGTTATGATTTTTTGAATCAATACTGATTTTTTCAAAAAATCAAAATATCGGTCGCAACAATTTTTCAACTTCATTTTTCGATGTAAAATCGATGCACTTTATCAAAAATTCACTAAAGTACTTTTTGATTGCAAATTCGATTTTACATCGAAAAATGAAGTTGAAAAATTTTTGCGACCGATATTTCGATTTTTTGAAAAAATCAGTATTATTTCAAAAAATCATAACTCGGTCAAAGATTTTTTGCCCATTCTGGAAATTTCTGAAAAGTTGGCATTTTATGTCCTCTAAAACATATCAAAAAAAAAATTAAAAATAGTGTTTTTGCAAATCAAGTTTTAGTGACAAAAAGTAAATCACCAAATTTTACCGTGTAGCATTTTTTTCAGTGTAGTCCATATCCATACCTACAACTTTGCCGAAGACACCAACTCGATCAAAAATTCCTTCAAAAGATACAGATTTTGAATTTTCACATATCATTTTGTATGAACAGCTGCCAAATTTGTATGGAAAATTATATGGACAAACTAATGATGCAAAATGGCATACCGAAGGCACCAAAAAAGTTTCAGCCGGATTAAAAAATACAAAAATTAAAATTAAAGAAAAAATACCGATTCCGTAGAGAACTGCTCATTTAATAAAGTCGTTTTTTTATTCCCATTATTATTTTTTTTTTTTTGGGTAGAAACAAGAAACGAAAATGTTGGCTTAGGTTCATTATTTTTTTAACATTAATAATATAAAACCTAAACGTGCTTCAAGAACAAGTTTCAACAAAAACTACAATGAGTATCTTTCTCTTTACAACGTTTTTTCTTAACAAACTTTTGATAAAAAAAGTAATCAAACTATATAATGTGTCTTACATGATACTCTTTTGATTGAAAATGCAAAAAAAATCCATTCAAAAAAGATGATAAAATTTTATATTTCATGCCAATAACATGCCAAAATTCAAAAAAAATAAGAAAAAATGTTATATTACCTTATAAAAAATCATGCTTTAACCAATTCCATAAATACAAAATAAATATTGTAAATACACAGAAAAAATGATGGTAATATTCATCAGGAAATTGTGACAGATTTTTTGGCAAAAAAAAAAGATTAATTTTACCCCAGAAAATGATGAATTTTCATCATTTTTTGATGAATATTCAGCAGGTTCACATTTTTACGCATTTTTTATGTAATATAACTCAAAAAAAGAGGTAATATGCACCTACCAAATTTTCAACATTCCAAAATTCAACTTTTTTTGCTGTTTATAGCACACCCAAACGAAAAATATATCTCAAAATCTGCAACAGTGAATTTGCTGCAGAAAATGTTATATTTTATTACATTTTTTGCAGCAAGCCCATAGATCATTTTTGCCCGCGTGTAAACACGTCAGCGATCTGCAGTTCTCACCAACACATAGAATGCTGGCGCGTCCCCGAGCAACAATCTAGAGAGAACATTATGTTCGCGCTCTGTCCCTTACCATTCATCAAGCGTCCATGGCGCGGTGGTAGCGTGTCGGATCAGCAACCTAGATGTTGATGGTTCAATCCTCGATCTGTTAAGGTTTTTTTTTCTGCAATACAATCAATCTGCCGTCGGTAATGTCGATAATTGTCGGTAACGGGCAAAAATGTCATACCCCTATATCGCAAAAAATGCATGAGGACAGTTTTCATGCAGATTCTGATATACTTTCATGCTGCCATGCATCAAAATCATGCGACCGCCGGTTGGGTGCAGGAATGATATTCAATATCGAAGAATTTTGAAAATTGGCAGTCATTTTTCCACTAAAATAGACATAAGTTTACTGAAAATGGATAATAAATGGTCATACTTATTTCAGCAAACTTGTTCTTCATTTTGTTTGCAACAATGCTACAACATTAGTTTTTGAATTCCTTCATGAGAGTATTTACCAGAGCAAATTGAAAATATTTTTTTTAAATAACACTATTTTACACCTTTTGATGGCGCTGGGACTCAAGTAATGAATCGATTTAAGGTGTACTATGTCAGGAATATATTTTGGGAACTAAGAATTGATACCTTGATAAAAATATACACACAGAAAAAAAGTGGAATTTTGGAATGTTGAAAACTTGGTATGTTGAATATTATTTGCAATTTAAAAATTACTGTATCTCAAAGCCGTTGCATCGTATCAAAAAGTGGTCAAAGACAAACTTGTAGGAAATTAGTCGAGCTTTTTGAAAAAAATACACTGGAAGAAAAATACACGCCATTTCTATAATATTTTAAAATTTTTATGTTAAATAGTGAAATTTTAAGGTAATGTCACGATTTTTTTCGCTTAAAATTTTTGTGAAAATAGCCTAAAATGTGACAAAAAGACTCACGAAAAATGCAGGATGGTATGTCTCTACTGATACAATACAAAAATCATTTACTAAAACTGTATTTAAAAAAAAGTGGTCTAAACGTCAAAATTTTCAAAAACCGATAATGGGAATCGATTTTCCAGACAATTTTACATAAAAGTCTCGATATTGACCATTGTCCTATGTAAAATCCTTGTGAAGATACAGTGGTTTTAAAACTAAAGTATTTTTAAAACCGCTGTATCTCGACAAGGATTGGACATAGGACAATGGTCAATATGGAGACTTTTATGTAAAATTGTCTGGAAAATCGATTCCCAATATCGGTTTTTGAAAATTTTGACGGTTAGACTACTTAAAAAAAACAGTTTTAGTTAATGATTTTTTTTATTTTTTTTTAAGGAGAGCATACCATCCTGCATTTTTGTGAGCCTTTTTGTCACATTTCAGGCTATTTTCACAAAAAAATTGAGCCAAAAAAATCGTGACATCACCATAAAATTTAACTTTTAAACTCAAAAACTGAAAAATCTCATAGAATTTGCATGTATTTTTCTTTCATTGTATTTTTTTCAAATAGCTCTTCTAATTTCCTACAAGTTTGCTTTTTGATACGATGTAACGGCTTAGAGATTCAACAATATTGAATTTACAAAATACAAAAATATTTAAAACCCTTACGCCCTTCTCAAATGTCATTATAGAGTGCAACTGGCTCCATATTCACAAAAATGGCTTATATAAGCCTAGGATAACATTTTTAAAAAGTTTCATTGAAATCGGAGAGGGTCGGGTACAAAAGTACCAGAAAAAATCCTGATTTGTGCTGGGTTGCTCTATATCAAAAATTTTGTAGTTGTCTGCTCTACAACTTTGTACAACATTATTACACTCTAAAAAATAACCCTACACATTTAGAAAAAACACGAAATTTTAAAATGAAAAAAAAACGTTCTTAATGAAAAAATGACCATTCTGTGTCAATGTAGATTCGAAAAGTACATTAAATTTCCCTTAAAATGCAATGTTCAAAAAAAATTTTGGCATAGTTTTTAGAACTTTTTTATTCCTTTTTCGATGAAAACTACGTTTTTTTCGGAATCCTGGGTACGCCATTGAATCGGGCGTCTAATTTTAGATATAAGTTTCTTTGACACCAAATTTCTATCTTATCACCGTTTCAGGCTGCAAATTATTGAAAAACACCTCTTTTTCGCTTGCTCAAAAATAAAAGGGCTCGTACCGCCCCTCCGTCACGAGATATCAAAAAACGGACCTCGGATTTGTGTTCAGGGACAAAAGATACCCCTTGGGACAAAATTTCACGCAAATTGAAGAGGTTTCGGGGCAACTGCTTTAAGTTTAACTTGAGTGGCTGATTGCCTGTTAAATTATCAAAGGCATTTTCTCAATTTTCTTCTCCGTCAAAAGCCATTTTGCGTTAAAATTTCTTACTCAAAATGTTAAGAATTCGGTGTGATTTGTTTTATTTTTCTCTGAAGAATTCTATCAATTGAATCTGGACTGTAATATCGATATATTTTCCCTAATTATATCCAAATTACTGAATACCACCCTCTCAATTCCTGCTAGCATTTCACGCTTCAAAACACTCACGAATGTAGGCTGCTGCTGCATCGCGTTTTCCATCTTTGCCGTGCAACTGACTTTCCCGCTGCATTTGTGTAGGTGTATTTGCGACCGCCACCGAGTTCAAACCGAGGGAAAATCCAGCGTACAATTCGCCATCCAGAGAGCGTTGCATTTGGGTAGTGCAACGTAGTTGTTGTTGTTGGATTTGTTGTGATGTTGCATAAAAGTCGGGAGAAGTGGAAAAACAGGGAAAATTTAGTGACGCTGTGCGAGGGAAGGAAAATCCGTTCAAGAGGAGCGAGAGTTTGTGTTTTCCAGACCAAAAGTTGAAACATTCAAATTAAAGCGCCTACGTGGCATGCAACCGGCAGTGCACATCGCAGGCGATGTTTTTAAAGTGGTTTACGTTCGCTCGCTTTAATCTTTAAAATTTCGGCTTCTCCCTCTCTCCGCATCTATGTTGGTTATGTTTTATGCTCGGCAGCAGCCAGCATAGGGGTGCGGCTGATGAGATTCTCTACTCACATTTTGGTCTCTTGCTGAATGACCGGCTGAGGCAGAGGCTGTTGTTGCTGTTGAGACTGAAGTGCGGGAATGTTTGTTTTGACGGGCAGTTTTCGGCGCGTCGACGTCGACGGACCTGGTCCTGGTTGGTTCCGGGTGGCGCCATTCTTGCGGTCCATTCCTGGGGCTACTTCCTGGCACCTCCTTCTCTTGCCAAGATGTAAAGCCTATTTATGCATCGGACGATGTTGTCGGTGCGTCATTCAGTCTGGAATTGGTCGAAATATAAGGTGGGCAGATTAATTAAATGATAAGGAAAAGTTTCCAATGAATGGTAGCTGAGGGATAAGAGGGAACTGGACTTTAAACTGAAAAAACGAAGGAATGTGTAGAGTGGTCAGCTTGTTCAACAAATTATGAAGATTCTGGAAGAAAGACAGTAAAAAATTAAAACATATAGATTTTTTTTTTATATTTTGTTGATGTTGGAAATCATAATTCCAAAATTACAGATGCTGATGTTGGCATTGAGGAAGGTTATGTTTCTAGATTGAATATTTTATTTATTATATCTAAAGATGAAACATATTCTCGTTCCCAACAACACAAGACAACCTTCGCGGTAACATTTAATACCCCTCCATCAAATCACTACTAATATTCACACTTCCTCAAGTGGTCGACGTTCCTCCCAAACACCCTGAAAAGCAGTAGCTAAAGAAAAAAAAAAGAGTAGAAGACCGCCTCCTATTACCAAACCACTGACTGACTGACACCAAGCCTACGGAGCTGTTTTTGCCCCGCGGGCAATAGTTCATGATACTCTCTTGTCATAACTCCCAGGCCTATTCGCTGTCAACTTTATCATCAACAATCGTCCAACAGCTACTGCTGCTGCCAACTGCCACGACCTACCCTGGGCCAGATTTTCAACGCCCTCTCTCTCGAAAGTGTTTTTTCGTACATATTGTATGTCGCATTAGTGCTCGCTTTAATGCTTTGCCTCTGTTTCCCCCTCTACTGCTGTTTTGTGTTGTTTTGATTCCCTCCTGGTCCTTCTCTTCTGCAAGCGCCTTTCAAAATTTGTAGGTGTTGTAGCAACTTGCCCTTTTCGACATTTTTTAACTCCAAAGCTATCAATACGTCGCTTTCGTGCTATCTTGTCGCAGGTGCATTTTAGGCCAAATTGAGTTAAGAACGCCATTTTGTGCAGCTCACAATGCCTCATCTTTTGACCTTCACAGATCTCCAAAATTCAAGTTAAATTCTGAGATATTCAATAAATACCGAAAAAACTTCGTGCATGTTTGTCACTTTTCATATGAAAGAAGTTTCATTCTTATCGTGCTATCTTGACACAAACTGAAAATTGCTGTAAGTGCGACAACTGGCCAGAGGAATTTCAGGTCACAACGCGTTTGACACACGTACAAGCCCGATTGCCATAAACATATGTAATTATAACTTGTGACTCCGGGAACCAAATTAAACCAAACTTCGAGACAATGCAAACAATGGTTCACCAAACAAAACGTGTTTGTTTTTATTTACATTGCGTGTTCCATGTTTTGTTTATTCACGGTCAAACATCAAAATGCGTTTCTTTGGAACGTCAAAAAGCGACGTGCGACAAGATAGCATGCCAACGTCGATATGATGTATGAGATTCAGTAGAACAAATGCATATTTTTGGTGACTCACGACCCCGACTCGAGATCAACAAGACGACTTTATTGATTTCCTTTCAACTGGCTACACGTGCTTGGAATTCTGTGCCACCTCCCGTCCAAGCCGTCTGCGGATGTCCAACAATTGCTACCTCAATTCTTTTCCTAGACGAACTCATTTGTATATTTATGATGAATGTGCCCCCCCCGACGAAGTCGCCGACCCACCAAAGATGAACTTCAGGGCAGTCAGCCAGCAAACGTAAACAATTATCGTGTTTGTTTATGCTGTTCATAAACCGAGTTGTTGAGTTGTTGAGCGTTTGAAGTCTCGCCCAGGTCCCAGTCCCGCGCGGAGTTATTCTTTCCACACACATGATCGAAGTTGCTTTCTTCGGCGAACCCCGAACCCCGAACACGTGCCACCGGAAGTTGCACAAATAGCTACCTTCCGCGCACTTAGGTCTGGGTTGCTTTTCAAGGGAAATGTCGATCCCATCAATTGCCAAATTTTTTCTCAAACGACTCGTCAATAGGGTTGGGCAATTTGCTTGCTGATGATGTCACGCGGACCGTTTCTACCGATGCTGCCCGACGGCGGAACGTACCGTGAAATTTCAATTACTGACAGTTGGCGTGAAATACGATAGAGTGAGAGCTGAATGAGAGCGTGTCTATCGCCAGAAAGAATGAACTGATGTTTTGCCATATCCCAGGAATGACAGATGATGAAGTCATCTGGGATCAGTTTTCGGAGATGTGTTGCAAGCTTTAAGTCAATATGTCACGTCTTGATCGTAAAAATAATGTTTCAGAAAGTAAGCATTTATGAACACTGCTTAAGATAATCATAAAGATTAAGCTTTTTATCTTCATCTTGATATCTTTAGAGTTCTCAATAGTAAGTAACAAAGCAAATCTGAAGAAATCTAATATTTCATGAGATTTGAACCACAACCGGTAAAAAGTTATGCAATCTCCCGCAAACACCCTGTTAAAAAACGTTGCCAAATCCGTGTCCCCAATCAAAGAAAAGGGACCGGTTCGGCCAAGAGCGTCTTTATGACACTTATTGGCGGGCCACATGATCCAAGTGCACTTAAACCCTCTCTCAGCCAAGGACTCCGTGACTCGGTTGATATCTAAATCCATAAAACTTGTTTTCCTTAACGATGAGTTCGATTGCGCACAGATTGGACTCCGTAAGTGGATCGTCAATGAATTAACTCTTCGATATTCAAAACTTTACCAAAATTGACGAATTAATTTCGGCTCGCATGGCCGGGGCTAAGTAATTTATGCCTTAAGATAACCGCCGTCCGCGACGACAAATGGCAAGTATTTAATTGAATTCACGCGCCCGCGGAGACGGCCGGGCGCAGAAAATGTCCCAAATTGGCCGTTTATCGCGGGTCGTCCATTCCGGCCCAGCAGATAAATTTCACGATCGTCTGAGGAGTCGCTTCTGGCTGCGCTGCTTTATGCATATTGTCACGGCATTGCAGTCATTTTGGGGGTTTTGCGGTATGCATAATGGAATAAATATTTCTTTTATTGGTTGATTTTACGAGCCGACCTCCCCTCTTCAAGAGAGGGAACCTCGAAGCGCGCTTTTTGGCGCAGTTTTGCCCGTGTAATCGCGAGTCCGAAAGTGGCAATAAGCTTGATTGGTGTCCAACGAGGTTGATTTGCTTGACAGAAGCCACAGAAATTAATTATGTATCTTGGTTACATTCGAGGATATTTTATCTAGAATTTTCTAAATTGCTGTACTTTTATAGATTGGATTAGATTGTAAAAACAATTTAAACACCTGTCAACTCTTTAGCACTCTTCCCAGCCTCAGCAGAGTACATTAATTATTCCAGCAGTTCATAAATCTCCAATGCACCTTGAAATCAATAAATCACCTCACCCTTCAAGCCATTACAAAGCCCTTCATAGCAGTGCTTTTGTGTCACTCCTTACTGCAAACCCCCTAAACATTCAATCCCCTCTTTTATACATCTCGAAATAAACCACAAGCCTCAAATTACAACATTTTTAGATTAACACAAAACTAGGCAATAAAGATGTGAGCTGAGTAGTGGCATAGTTCTGCTCCTCAACCCCTTTTCGATGCCCCCCTCAAACTCTCATAAAATGCGCGTGATTTATGTTACTTCCCCGCACATTTTTATGGTTTAATTGAAAAACCACCAAGATGGCACTCGTTGCGAACTCTCTGCGTTAACTCCAAACCCATAAGAAGGCACACTTGAAGCGGGATAGGTCAAGTGTTGCGCCAACTTTTGTGAAAACAGCCACATTTTGCGCACATTTTAAAGTGTCTGTTTCTGGAGAAAACTGAAATAGTTGAAGCTGCCGCCGTCATCGGCGACTACACTAGAAGATAAACAGATTTTGAAATTCCCGGGAATTCCAAAACGAGTTATGCTGCTGAGCTATCGGTGGGGAGATCTGGATAGTGTTTTCTAGTGAGAAGAAGCATCGTGAATGGTGAAGCGAAATGGGAACGAAACAGTTGGATCTATGAGTCACTTTGTGGTGAAATGAAGCGAATTTGGAATCATTTAAAGAACAGACTAAATGTCATCTCAATCTCATCTCAATCTCATCTCAATCTCATCTCAATCTCATCTCAATCTCATCTCAATCTCATCTCAATCTCATCTCAATCTCATCTCAATCTCATCTCAATCTCATCTCAATCTCATCTCAATCTCATCTCAATCTCATCTCAATCTCATCTCAATCTCATCTCAATCTCATCTCAATCTCATCTCAATCTCATCTCAATCTCATCTCAATCTCATCTCAATCTCATCTCAATCTCATCTCAATCTCATCTCAATCTCATCTCAATCTCATCTCAATCTCATCTCAATCTCATCTCAATCTCATCTCAATCTCATCTCAATCTCATCTCAATCTCATCTCAATCTCATCTCAATCTCATCTCAATCTCATCTCAATCTCATCTCAATCTCATCTCAATCTCATCTCAATCTCATCTCAATCTCATCTCAATCTCATCTCAATCTCAATCAAATTGAATTGAATTTGATTGAATCTCATCTTAACCTCAATCAATGGTGATTGAATCAATTGTGATTGAGTCAATTTTGATTGAATTAATTGAGATTTAACCAATTGTGATTGAATCAATTGTGATGGAATATTGAGATCGAATCATTTGTGATTGAATCAATTGTGATTGAGTTGATTGTGACCGTATCAATCGTGATTAAATATATTGTGATTGAATTAATTGTGATTGAATCAATTGTGATTGAATCAATTGTGAGTGAATCAATTGCGATTGAATCAATTGTTATTGAATCAATTGTGATTGAATTAATTGTGAGTGAATCAATTGTGATTGAGATTGAGATTGAGTTTAAGATTGAGATTGAGATTGAGATTGAGATTGAGATTGAAATTGAGATTGAGATTGAGACTAAGATTTAGATTGAGATTGAGATTGAGATAAGATATGAATGAGCAATTCCAGCTCAAGCTCAGGAATTTTTCTGGTACTTTTGTACCCGACCCTCTTCGATTTCAATGAAACTTTGTAGACATTTTATCCTGGTCCTATATGAGCCATTTTTGTGTTTATGGAGCCAATAGTACTCGAAAATAACATTTGAGGAGGGCGTAAGATATTTTAAATATTTTTGTATTTTGTAATTTAAAAATTACTGTATCTGGAAGCCTTTGCGTCGTATCAAAAAGTGGTCAAAGACAAACTTGTAGGAAATTGGACGGGCTTTCTGAAAAAAATATACTGAAACAAAAATACACGCCACATCAATAACATTTTTTGATTTTTAAGTCTAAAACTTAAATTTAAAGGTGATGTCACAATTTTTTTTCGTTCAAAATTTTTGAGGAAACAGCCTAAAATGTTACAAAAAGACTCACGACAAATGCAGGATGGTATGTCTCATCTAAAAAAATACAAAAATCATTTACTGAAACTGTTTTTTTGTAAAGTGGTCTAAACGTCAAATTTTATAAAAACCACGGTTTTAAAAATAAAAATGTTGAAAAAACGGTTTTTTTGGTGGTTTTCGGCAATTTCTATATCACAGACTTGGTTTTTCAGTCTCGTAAATATTTTTACCGGAAAGTTCGTCCAATTTCCCATAAGTTTGCTTTTGACAGCATTTCAATTGGATGTAAGGACTTGGATGTAAAATCTCATAGATGTGGCGTGTATTTTTGTTTCATTTTTTTTTTTTCAGAAAGCCCGTCCAATTTCCTACAAGTTTGTCTTTGGCCACTTTTTGATACGATGCAACGGCTTCGAGATACAGTAATTTTTAAATTGCAAAATACAAAAATATTTAAATACCTTACACCCTTCTCAAATGTTACTTTCGAGTACTATTGGCTCCATATACACAAAAATGGTTCATATAGGACCAGGATAACATGTCTACAAAGTTTCATTGAAATCGGAGAGGGTCGGGTACAAAAGTACCAGAAAACCAGCTGGAATTGCTCGAATGCTAAGCTTGAAATAAAGCGTTTTCTCTTGAGACAACAACAAAGTAATAAATATTCAAAAATTAGGTTAACCACATAACTCCTTCAAGCAAAATCCGACAGGTAACTCCAAAAAAATCTCCAGCATAATTACGTTCTCCAGTGTGTACCTCTCTCCATTCACAAACGCGTAATCTGCTTCACGTGATCACTTTTTTGTTCGCGACAGTCATAAATTCCAAAATTAATAATCCACCCATAACTCAAGCCTCAATTTGTTGGCGGCGTCGTAATGGTCGCAATAAAATATACGACCGCGAACCAACAAGTCGCTGAAATTTACACGCACTCCCTCGCCCGTACATCGATTCAAGATGTTCCCTCGGCGGAGCAGAACCGGATCGACCTTTCGGCTTGCATCTCGTGCAAACTTGACAGTATGCCGGCCATGTCGAAGAGATGGCAAAGTAATCACCAAAAATTAACGCAAACCCAGTGACCTGCATCTTCAAAGGACGACGACTTTTGCGTTGGATATCAAATTTCCAAGTGCACTTTGTGTTGTGCGAGAACCGTAAAAAGTTAAGATGTTAACTGCGTGGACACTTCGACAGCTGACACGGCATTCGACACGCAAAATTGAACGCACTGGAATGAATGGCAGACATTCATAAAGATCGGAACGACGTGATCGCTGCGTCATCGAACGGTCGATCGACGGAAAAAAAAATTTTCCCTTCAAAGATAACCTGGTGTCGATAAGGGAAAGAGAGTGGTAATCAATTTATAAACGCGTTATTTATGCGACGTGTGCAGCTCGAGACTTTTTTCAGTTAATTTTTTGACAGCGCAACAGATCTCGCTTTTAATTGGTACTTGTGTTTGGAACCGTATAGCCTGAAGGTGTTCCGTTGAACCACTTCTTCCAGGAACGAGCGGTCGAAGGTACGTGCGGGGAGAAAAACGTGAACATATAAAGCATAAGGAGAATTGGCGGTGCGCCATGAATGCGAAATTCCAACTCGTCTCAGATAGAGAGAGCTAACGGAAAAATGGGTTGTAATTTACGTTACACGAAGTGGTCACGAAACAGTTGTAAATTTGTATGTTTTGACATGTCATTGGTGCGAAGAGTTGAGGAATGAGGGTGAATATTAGCTTGGATGAGCTGAGAAAGTCTGGAGTTGCACTCAAAATTGGGTTTTCTAAATTTTCACATATTTTCGAATGAAGCATTTTGAAAATCTTTAAAAATTATTTTTACTTATAAAATTGAAATTCATAAATTAGGTTTACAAAACCAAAAATTCATTTAAGAGTGTCTTCTCAAAATGGCACTAACAGATTCGCACTTTGTACCACCCACTCAGCACAAACATAATTCTTCCCTTCGTGATTCTTCAAGCAAAACAATTTTCCCACCGACAACCATCATCAGATCTGTATCACAACATCGTCGTCTGCAGCGCAATGGTAAAGTTTAATCAAAGTACAAAATTTATGCGCATTTTAACGCAAGCTCAAAAAAAGAGAAAGAAGCAGAAGCAACATGATATCGGTGCGTGTCATCTCCGCACTCTTGTCTTGTCGCGGTAGTTTGGCATCTTCTGGTGTAATTATACATTTTGAGCGAGCACGCAAAGTCGTTTATTAAATTATGAAAATTTGAAGATCTCGTGACAACGATGATCATTTAAATGCCTCATAAGACGTGATTTGTGAGATAACAGCTTGTTTTTGTATCATTACCTAATTGGAAGCCCTGTTGAAAGAGGAAACCTGAGCATAATGACATTCGCCTCGTTCGTCTTTTCATAACTGTTGATGGTAATTGACTGCATTATAAAGTCAATTCTTTCTCCTAAAGACAATCTGATGATATCGCATTCCATCAGAGCTGAAAATGGTCTAACAAGGAGTACAGAAAAAAGCTCAACTCATGCACTCATGACCTTAAAGATATCATTACGTGCCCTTAAGCGAATTTGATGCTATGGTGAACCACAACATGCTTGCAATTAACTCATCAACTAACCCGTTAACCACTCTCTAACCACAGGCTGCATTTCCGACCGCCTTGAGGAGCGTACTTCCTTTTTACTTCTGCAAAGGAAACCTTGCTCTATGAATCATCTACCCGTCGAAGACGTCGGCCTTCCCCCGTATCACGACTGTGTCGACCCTTCCCTCCTTTTGGCCAATTTATGAATGATTTCATAAGCACTTATATTCGCACCGTTTTCCGTCGCGGTCTGGCTGGCAATCGTGAATAACATCGCTTTTCATACCTTTTACCATCTAACTTGGGTATACATACAGGAATCAAACAGATGAAAATCGGAAGGACTATGGTTGTGCATGAAAAATATTGTACAATGTTAATATCAAGGTTTTTGACGGTAACCATAATTGTTCAATAATTTCAGTATCGTTAACGTTATCGTATACGAGTGAGCGATAAGATCGATTGCTTACGATCGATACAAAAATATGTTTATTTTTCATGAACATGTTAATTTTTTTTCATTTTTTTTAAATATGAGTATTTAACACTCACACAACACGCCATATCTTGTATAGATTCACTATGTATTTACGGTATTTTTTGAAAAAAATCGAACACATTTCAAACATACAAGCTGTTTTATGCAGAAATTGCGATTAAAAAATCCTTTTTTCAAAAAACATTGAAAAATTAATGTATTTTACACGAAAAGCTCTAATGTAGCGAAAAGCTTTGCAAAATTTTGCGTAGTTTGATACTTATTCTGCGAATTGTAGAAATTTAGAGTTCAATTTGTTGGGTGGTGACGCGTGGTCAATTATGTGGCATTGTGTGTGAAAAGAAAAGAATATTATTTCGTGTTTCATCCTGGTTGGCTTGCCCACAAGCAGAAGAAAATCAGTTCAATTTGTTGGGTGGTGACGCGTGGTCAATTATGTGGCATTGTGTGTGAAAAGAAGAGAATTTTATTTCGTGTTTCATCCTGGTTGGCTTGCCCACAAGCAGAAGAAAATCAGTTCAATTTGTTGGGTGGTGACACGTGGTCAATTGTGTGGCATTGTGTGTGAAAAGAAGAGAATTTTATTTCGTGTTTCATCCTGGTTGGCTTGCCCACAAGCAGAAGAAAATCAGTTCAATTTGTTGGGTGGTGACACGTGGTCAATTGTGTGGCATTGTGTGTGAAAAGAAGAGAATTTTATTTCGTGTTTCATCCTGGTTGGCTTGCCCACAAGCAGAAAAAAATCAGTTCAATTTGTTGGGTGGTGACGCGCGGTCAATTATGTAGCATTGTGTGTGAAAAGAAAAGAATTTTATTTCGTGTTTCATCCTGATTGGCTTGCCCACAAGCAGAAGAAAATCAGTTCAATTTGTTGGGTGGTGACACGTGGTCAATTGTGTGGCATTGTGTGTGAAAAGAAGAGAATTTTATTTCGTGTTTCATCCTGGTTGGCTTGCCCACAAGCAGAAAAAAATCAGTTCAATTTGTTGGGTGGTGACGCGCGGTCAATTATGTGGCATTGTGTGTGAAAAGAAGAGAATTTTATTTCGTGTTTCATCCTGGTTGGCTTGCCCACAAGCAGAAAAAAATCAGTTCAATTTGTTGGGTGGTGACGCGCGGTCAATTATTTAGCATTGTGTGTGAAAAGAAGAGAATTTTATTTCGTGTTTCATCCTGATTGGCTTGCCCACAAGCAGAAGAAAATCAGTTCAATTTGTTGGGTGGTGACACGTGGTCAATTGTGTGGCATTGTGTGTGAAAAGAAGAGAATTTTATTTCGTGTTTCATCCTGGTTGGCTTGCTCACAAGCAGAAAAAAATCAGTTCAATTTGTTGGGTGGTGACGCGCGGTCAATTATGTGGCATTGTGTGTGAAAAGAAGAGAATTTTATTTCGTGTTTCATCCTGGTTGGCTTGCCCACAAGCAGAAGAAAATCAGTTCAATTTGTTGGGTGGTGACGCGCGGTCAATTATGTGGCATTGTGTGTGAAAAGAAAAGAATTTTATTTCGTGTTTCATCCTGATTGGCTTGCTCAAGTCCTTCCTACATCATCGTTGATCGGGAGGCACGACGTCGTGTGAATTGTTGCATTAAAATAAGATTAAGTATTACTGTAAATGACTGTTAAAAAGTCCTTCCTATATCATCAATGTCGTCTGGGTAATCGTGATGAAAAATTACATTTATTCAGTGTTTAAATACCTGTGCGCGAGTGTTTTGGTGTGCTAATTAGAAAGACCTTCCCATAGCATCGTTGCTCGGAAGGCTCGCCGACGGGTTTGTTATGAAAGTCCTCCCCATAGCATCGTAGCTCGGGAGGCATCGAAAAGCCAATACCTTATCCTACTAACCCAAAAAAAATCACGTGATGCTTGAAGGAGATGCTGTGGATTCAACGGTCTCAAGCGGTATCAACAAGTATATAGCGAAAAACTATGTGCTTGATGAGTCTGCAACTTCAACTATCGGACTAACATTCCTCCCTTTTGTTGAACTGCAGGCTTCTTGGGAGGGCGCCGGTATTGACTAATAAAGTCAGGGTCTTCAGGGGTTAAACAGTGAACGGATGGTTGGCTCCCACTGATCATTTTTGATTCATTGTTTAACTTCAGCTGACCTGTCAATAACGGAGTAGCAGCTCATTGGCAGTCAACCATGCTCATGCTCATGCTCATGCTCATGCTCATGCTCTGCGAATTGTAGAAATTTAATTTCAGTATTATGAAAAATAAAAAAAAATAACATTTTGTGCAAATAAGAGTACTTTACAATAAAAACACTGGGAGAGTGGAAATCAATAACAATTTCGCTTCACTTGATACTCATATTGTAATGTGATGATTTTGTTCACAATTTTTCACTTTTTCTGATAATTGCAAATATGATTTTTTTGTGTTTTGCCTTCCTCACTGAGGTAAGGCTATAATCCTGCTCTAAAAATGAACTTTGCATAAAACGTCGTAGACCCACCTTCATGCATACATATCGACTCAGAATCGAAAACTGAACAAATGTCTGTGTTAGTATTTGTGTGTTTATGTATGTATGTGACCAACAAACTAGCTCATGCTTCTCGGCACTGGCTGAACCGATTTGACCCAAACCTGTTGCATTCGACTTGGTTTAGGGTCCCACAGATCGAGTTTTATACAGATTGAAGTTTCGATAAGTAGTTCAAAAGTTATGTATAAAAATGTGTTTTCACATATATCCGGATCTCACTTAAATGTATGTAAACTATGTCCGGGTTCATCATCCGACCCATCGTTGGTTAGGTTATCAAAGGATCTTTCCAACGAGCCTAAAACATTGAAGATCTGGCAACCCTGTCTCGAGATATCCCCACTTAAGTGATATTGATGTACTTTTTGGAAGCCGGATCTCACTTAAATGTATGTAAACTATGTCTGGATCCACCATCCGACCCATCGTTGGTTAGGTTATCAAAAAACCTTTCCAACGAGCTCAAAACATTGAAGATCTGGCAACCCTGTCTCGAGATATCCCGACTTAAGTGATATTGATGTACTTTTTGGAAGCCGGATCTCACTTAAATGTATGTAAACTATGTCCGGATCCACCATCCAACCCATCGTTAGTTAGGTTATCAGAAGATCCTTCCAACGAGCCTAAAACATTGAAGATCTGGCAACCCTGTCTCGAGATATCCCCACTTAAGTGATATTGATGTACTTTTTGGAAGCCTGATCTCACTTAAATGTATGTAAACTATGTCCAGGTCCATCATCCGACCCATCGTTAGTTAGATTATCAAAAGACCTTTCCAACGAGTCTAAAATATTGAAGATCTGGCAACCCTGTCTCGAGATATCCCGACTTAAGTGATATTGATGTACTTTTTGGATGCCGGATCTCACTTAAATGTATGTAAACTAACTTCGGATCCACCATCCAATCCATCGTTGGTTGGGTTATCAAAAGACTTTTCCAACGAGTCTAAAACATTAAAGATCTGGCAACCCTGTCTTGAGATATGGCCACTTAAGTGATATTTATGTACTTTTTTATTCCGGATCTTAAAAAAAGATGAAATTTTTGTACAATTCCATCATACCAGCCATTGTTGGTAATAAGTGAGGAAGGCTCCAACCACATAGGTGGATTAAGTTAGTTTTTTAAATATGTAATACGAAACTTTGAAAAATAACTTTTTCGTTGACTATAACGCAGAAATTTAGTATTTAAGAAGATATGAATGATAAATTTCCAAATTTCCAGTATTAACTCCACCTTACATAACAAATAATCCAATATATGATGTTGTTAAAAAAATATTTAAAAATCATATACACGCCATGGTTTTATTAATAGGATGAAAAAAAAACAACTACAATGCTTTTGCATTCACTTTTTTTTAATCAGGCTTTGAGCAAGACTTTTTCTAAAAAAAATTTAAAATTAATTTTTTTGAACTGGTTTATTCCTGTTTCAAAGTATTATTAACACAGGAAAATGCATTTCCAATTATTTTCATTTGATTGCAAGTCTTTTTTCATTGACATTTTACAGTTCTTGGAATTTTTGCTGCCGCCTGATTTTTTGAGCCAATAAAGTAGCACAAAATTTTACTTCAAAAATCTTTATCTAAAATTTGTTGTGGCCTTATTTAAAAAAATATTTCTAAGTATTGACTACAATATTTTTAACAACTTTGTTTTTTCACTTGAATTCAAACTATTCAATAACTTTCAAAAACCGTTTTTATGATTGATGTTTAAATTTAATTAAATATTTGTCCGTCTCATTTTGGCTCTTTTTTCAGTTGAAACCGACATCGCAAATTTTGTTTGGTTCAAGCAATTGACATTGATAATTTTATTTAGTTTTCTCTCTTGAATTGGAATAATTAGATATTCAACTTTGAGTCGTCCTTGCTATCAAATTCATGCTACTTTGAATAGTTGTTAAAGTGGAATCAAATTCAATTTATAAGCCAATTTTTATCTTTTGTTTAAAAAAGTTATTTCTAGGTTCTTGAATCATGTTTCATTTAAGTGTTATTTACATTATGGATATTTTTTTCAGCCAGGGATGTAAAATATTAGAATGCGGAAAATAAGTTAATTAAGCATTTTGAATGAGTATATTTTGTGATTGCTCATACAATTTAAATTTTTTAACATGAAACCTACTGTTGGGTGACGTTTGAGTATAAAGGAATGAGTTAGTATTTTGGAAAATTTGCGCATAAGTACACACTAAGCTTTTTTACCGAATTTGGTATACAGTCATGCCTCGGTTTTGCACGCCTCGGTTTTGCACTGCCCCGGTTTTGCACCGTTCAGCTGCCACGGTTAAGCACGGCCCAGTGCTTAACTGAAGCACAGAGCTTATGGGTTTTTGGCCAAATGGCTTTAAAAATAAAAATACTCAAAATTTTCACAAAACTACGATTTTTCGAAAAAAAAAATACTCAAAATTTCAATTTTTACAATATGGGTATCAAACGATCGGGACTTTTTCATACATTTCGAGTGTTGTAACAACATTTATAGAAAATATTCTTATTTTTCACAAAACTACGTATTTTTGAATAAAATACTCCAAATTTCAGTTTTTACAATGTGGGTATCAAACGATCGGGATTTTTTCATACATTTCGAATGTAATAACAATATTTTTTTTGAAAATACTCAAAATTTTCACAAAACCACATATTTTTGTAAAACTTTTAAAATTTCAGTTTTTACAATATGGGTATCAAATAGTCATTTTTTTCAAAAATACGTAGTTTTGTGAAAATTTTGAGTATTTTCATTTTTTTAATAACTTTCGAAATGTATGAAAAATTCTTTATCGTTTGATACCCACATTGTAAAAACGGAAATTTTTAGTATTTTTTTCGAAAATACGTAGTTTTGTGAAAATCTTGAGTATTTCCAAAAAATATTGTTATTGCATTCGAAATATATGAAAAAATCCCGATCGTTCGAAGCCCACATTGTAAAAACGGAAATTTTGAGCATTTTATTCGAAAATACGTAGTTTTGTGAAAATTTTGAGTATTTTCTAAAAATGTTGTTATTACATTCGAAATGTATGAAAAAATCCCGATCAATTGATACCCATATTGTATAAATTTAAATTTTGAGTTTTTTTTTTCAAAAAGACGTAATTTTGTGAAAATTTTGAGTATTTTCTAAAAATGTTGTTATTACATCCAAAATGTATAAAAAAAACCCGGATCATTGAATACCCATATTGCAATAAACAATATATTGTTGGTTTCTTCAGAGAAAAAAAAAGCATTTTCGAATTACAGGAAAAATGCGTATTTTTGTGAAAATTTTCATGAAATAATAATTTAAATGGATAGCTGACATCATCCCGATTTCAAAACACTATAATTTTTTGATGTTTGCATGATTTTTCGTACGATTAAAGCCAATGTCTCCCATATAGCCCAAATCCCATAAGCTCTGTGCCTCGGTTATGCACGCCTCGGTTTTGCATCCCCCATATGCGGTGCTAAACCGAGGCATGACTGTAGTTTACCGAATTTCCAACTGCTGAACAGTTCGGTAAACTGAATATTATCGAATTTGGTAAAAACGTACCGAAAAACCGTAATAAAGTTCATTACTGTTCATTTTGATGAATGCTTTGCCGATTTAAACTTCACCGATTATTCAACTACCGAATTCGGTAAAAAAATCTAAGTGTGTGGTATCATCATCTGAACATCATTTTTTTAAACTTGACGTACTCATTTTGTACTCATTCTGAAAATAATTTTGAATCCATTTTACTGTTTTGATTTTGTGCAGAAAAGCTTAGAATGCAGACATTTCTATGACATTCCCGAACGGTTTTTAAATATAGTGTCAGAACAAAATGCTTAAAAAATAATAAGTTCGAAGAGAAAAAATAAAAGTGCAAAAGCAAATGCCAGAACTAGATTAATAATAATTTATTTATTGTGCAATCGAAAAATTTCTTCATCAATAAATTTGTAAAGGCTTAAGATTACTACTATGACAATTGATGTTGGTACCATAAAAACGATACATATTTTGCTTTACGAACCTGAAGATTTTTCAATTTCATTTATTTGCAGAATAGTTTAAAAATATCGCCAAAATAGAAATATAAGTGAAGTGAACATGCAATATATGAATTCATTGATCATAATGTTATCAAAAGCGAAAGATTCAGGTTTCCATCTTTTCCAAAATTTCAACAACAAATTTCATCGTGAACACTTCCACAATAAAATAAAACCTCTCAACACTTATTGCAACCATATGCAAAGTGTTGCTGGGCTCTCTCCCTTTTCCCTTCCTCTGTTAGCAGATCTGCGCAAAATACGCCACCCGAAGAATGCCCCGTCGGTTGGTTAGTGCACAAAAAGGCATGCATATTTTTTTTTTTGTAGCTGTTATGTTTTATGAGTGCATTCTTCATGTATCGAGGCGTCACGAGCGCATAAATGCATGTGAAAGAAGGCATCGAGGCAATTAATTGCCGTGCGGATGTTGGCACTTTGAAATGCCATCGTATCTATTGAGTTATGAGTGCGAGAAATTAATTGAAAGGGGGGAGTTTGAGGTTGTTGAGGGAGGGGAGGATGATTTTCAGAAATTAAAATATGCTTTGATGTTATAAGTGAAGTTGATTTATTGTTAGTTTGAAAGTTTTTCGTATGTGGTTTAACGATTCTTTTCAAATCGAAATTAAAACATCGAAGTTTGAATAATTGTAAGAGTTTAATTTAATACTGATTCAAAAGATTTTTTGTGTTTTTATTGTTCAACTTATCTCATTCGATTTTGAAACTAATCTCAAGTAACAATCCTTAAAAACCTTCAGAAAGCATTTATTCCAATTACAGTGGTTCAACGTCGCAGCACTTTTCCAGAATTGGCCAAATCACGCATCCGATACCAATCTCTTTCCGAATACAGGTGCCCAAAACCTAATTTATCATCCAAAGTGGGTCAGTGTCACCACCGGTCAGCCCCTATCCATTACTCTGAGCGCAGCAGCCCCAGGAACTGGAATGAATTAGCTGCCATTTAGTTGGACGACGTTATTAATTTGTAGCCGCCGCCGATCCCCAATGGCTCGGGTTAGCTTGGGTTGAGCCCCCCAAGTCAACCTTAATTACCTCCATTTTGCTTCGAAAGTAATCATACCTCTGGCAAGCGAGCGGAATGTAACCAGATTGTAAGCAGCCTTTAAATTGATCACTTGGCGTTGGATTTCCAAGGGTCCGGGGAGGAGAAACCCGGGTACTAAACTGGTCGATCACGATCACTTCGATGGCCACGCGTTGCAAGTGTTCCCTCGGGGCACCCCTAGTCCACGTGCAGTTGCGGGTTGTGGTTGGAAATTGCTTGGTGACTGTTTTGCGTCATATTCGATTAACTACGGACCGATCTGCGTGGTCACAGCAATGCTAGTTGATACTCTAAGATCGCTATCAATTATGACTGCGCTAACAGGGCAGGTAATTGCTTGTTATCACACTTGTTATTAAAAGAAAAAAAAGTATTTTATTTCATGCTGTACCGATGCCTGTGGTCAGTGGTTCAGAAGCATTTGGTTCGAAGTTCTCCTTGGCGATATATAAAGTAATGCTTATACAACTTCAAGTGAGTTATCAAACTTGAAACACAAATAAACTATTACTTAAAATAGTTTAAAAGGTCATACACTGCCCCTGTTTGCATAAATTTCCCAAATGCCTTTTCTGTATCTCGAGAAGAGATGTTCTGATCGATTTGGTGTCTTCGGCAAAGTTATAGGTTATGATTTAGATCATTCAAAATAAAATGTTACTAGTTCTAAAAAATAATTTTTTTTGAAAAAAAAAATAACTTTTTCCCACAAAAACTGATCTGTTTGAATTCATTTATTTTTAATATGTTTTAGAAGACAAAAACTGCCCATTTTGGAACTAAAGAAACATGACGGACTTTTTTTTTTTTTTGGCAAAATTAAAATATTTTGAAAAAAAGATTAGTGCGCTGACCACGTGGACGCGCTGTCTTGTTTTTGCATGCTCATTTTTATTTTTTTTATGTCGCTGTTTGTGTGCATGGGGTGATTGGTTATTATAACTTTTTGGACATCATAAGTGCAGTGCTTCAGGGGACGCGCAGTCCTGTTCTTTTCGCGATAATTTTCATCGTAAATGATCGTACAAATTTATTCCAACTGGCATCGATCGATTTTATGAAGAGTAAAGCGTCATTTATTTACTATTTTTGAAATTTGCTCGCGTTATCTAAATTGTAAAAATATACTGATAAGTCCAGCCCATAGCACTACGGCTCGGCTGGCACGCGTTCGATAAATTTTTTTTTTAAATGATCAATTATCTATCTTTCCGCAGCCGGCTGCCTAAGATTTAAAATTTTCAACCGATAAACAAAATGCTCATGGTCACATCACTGCCACTCGTGAATCCTGACCTCATACCCATCTACTAACCCCCTCAAAACTCATGTGATACTTTGTCGGAGATGCAGTCGATTGGGCGGTCTCTATCACTCAAGTATCGGACTAACATTCCATTTAACTACCACTGGTCGTGGCCGGCACCGGTATTGATCAGCATGATAGGGGCCTTTGAGAAGTTGCGAAGCGAGGAAAGATAGCTCCCACTCATCTTCCACGGCTCGTGGATGTAACTTCTGGAGGTCCTGGTCAATAACGGAGTAGCAACTGCGGGTGGGCACCTATGCTTATGCTTATGCTTAAATTATAATTTTTTGAAAAAAAAAAATGTATGTTAGAAAATACAAAAAAAACATTTTTGGAAAAAAATGAATCGAAAAGCTGCACCGATTCTGAGTAATGGCCGTTTTAAGGTTAAATTATTTAGCAAAACTCTCTTTTTATTTTTGTTAAAAATATTGTCCATCTGAGTCCATTAATGTGTCCCAAAAAAGAATATGGGCTCACCCTGCTTTCAATAGGTTTGTGCCTCAGAAACAATGTTTTCATACAACGAGAAATTAAAAAAAATGGTTTTGAACTCGTGTTTTGCGATTTATTGAAAAATGATCTGTTTTCTGGGAAAATATCATATTTTGTTGTTAATCCTTGAAAAAGCATTCAAATTGAACCGTATTTCACTTTGAATCGTAGTCCTACTAATAATGTCCTGTGTTCATATTGATCCATAAAGTATTTTTTTTTGTTGTCTGCATTTTAAAGTTAGAAAATGATTTGTTTTACCTTAGTTATTTTTACGAATTTCTGTCAAAAATTCATCTAAAACAATGTTGGCACCAAAACCAATTCCATTATCTTGTAGGTAACTTCTCTCTGGACATTTTTTTTTAACAAGAAGATGTTGTCACTTCAGTGCCATGATACGGAACTGAAAATGGCAAATTTTGAAAATTCCCTATGAAAACTCAATTTAAATACTTAAATCACTATTTACGCTACTGCTAGCATTTTCTACGGTTTCAAACCTTTGCGTTGATTAATAACATCAATTTACAAAATCCAATCAAAAATCTATAGTTTTCATTGATTTGACTATGTAACGTTAGCGCCATGACGAAGAAATGTATTTTAATTTAACCGTCTTTAGTACAACAAAAAGGGATATTTGTATCGATGTTAGTCATATTTTTTTATTAAAAAGCAATTTTTATCAATTACTACATCTATTGACTTCTGTCAGTCTCCAGCTGTCTGCCGCGCCCTTTTAGGCCCCCAACAGGGTGCGAGCCCTGTTTTTCAGCTTTGTCAGACTTTTTTCGGAGTTATTGGAGGTTACTGTCGGAAGGAGATTCTCTCCCCCTGAGGACACCGTGAGTGATTTTGCTTGTTCGCGTCCAACCATCCCCTTTTGGCCCTTCATACGGCAGTAATTTGAAGATGCTCCCTTTAAGTCTGAGCCACTGTAAATCTAGGCAACCGCTACATAGGTCATCCTTGTGGCCCTGTTGGTTAACACATCAAATCAAATCAAATCAAATCAAAAAGCAATTTTTATCAAATTCTTGAATTAAAATGTGATTTTGTTGTACTAAAGATGGTTAATTTACGGTTTGGAATCATATAAAATGCTAGCTGAAACAGTGGAGTAAGTGACAAAATTAAGATTTCATAGGGAAATTTGAAAATTCGCCATTTTAATTATACAAAAATGATTGTACCTTCCCGAGCAGGGGTAAATAACACGGGAATACCAAATTTTGGTATTACTTGGGCAAGTAACAGAGACCAAAATGTGCCTTTGATTGCCCAGTAATAGATTGTAAAATACCATGAAATCATACCAAAGTCTTGTATGTGGAAGGGCACAAAAAGGCCAAACAGTAAGTGAAAAAAACGGAAATGACAACAGCCAAATCTACTCACCTGATGATTCCATGTTGTTTTTAGTGATATTCTTCACCACATCGAATTCATTTGTCATTGATGGACGGCCTGTGCTTGAAGTTCTTGAAGATTCTGAAAAATAACAAGATTGAAAAATAAGGATTGAAATTCACCAAATTCAATGATCTGTTGATTAAATCGTTTTTCAAAGTATTTGGTTATCAAAACTTAGAGAATATTCAACGTTTTAAAAAAAAAATCTTAGAAGGTATATCAAAAAAATATGAAAATCAGCTTTAACAATTGTGGGTTTCAAGTCAAACAAAAATTTATTATCTAGTTAAAATTTATTAAAAAAATTCCGTAGTTTCAGAGGAATTTGATTAAACCTTTCAATACCAAAATAATACCAAAATGTGGCATCCTGACTTTGAAATTTTTCCACAATTTTAAGTAATTTCTTTATGGGGTATATCAAAAATGTTTAAAATCAAGTTTGAAATTTCCGGTTTTCAATGAAGGCATTCGCATTGAGACATCATTTTAACGCAAAAATAAATATTTTGTCAAAATGGGAGCGGCCGTGGCTGACTGGTTACGGTGTTCGCTTTGTAAGCGAATGGTCCTGGGTTCGATTCCCATCTGCTCCCAACGAGAAAGTATAGGAAATATAAATCTTGAAACTCTGAACATGAACGAAAAATTAAAGTCACTCGAGTCGGGGTTCGAACCCCCGTCCTTTGGATTGGTAAGCAAAAATGCTAACCACTAGGCCATCGCGACTTGGTGAGCTATTATTGGAATTAGGAATACTGTTACTATCAAATATATACGCGCTGGGTCCTTGTCCATTTGACAAGGGTTCGGAAGTTCTAAATAACGTTTGAATCCGATTGGTCCAAACGTTCTTCAGGGCGGGGCTTGTCGATAAAGCTGAAGTACCTCGCGCTCGGCTAGCCAGCGTAGAAATGGGTCACCGAAGCTAGGCAGAGCTAACACCTTCCAAATGCCTATGCGAGTTATTTGCATGTATAGAATGTAGATCTAAAAAAAATACATGGAAACAACTCAATTTGTAAGAAGCGACCGCGTGGTCTCGTTTGGTTGGTTGCACAATGCACACACACACACACACAAAAATAAATATTTTGTCAAAATTGCTCAAAATTTTCCCATAGTTTCAGAGGAATTTGATAAAATATCGTAATACCAAAAAAAAATACCAAAATGTGGTGTTCGACCATTTACAAATCCTGCAATTTTGCAATATCAAAACAAAACCTTAAATTAGTATGATACCGCATTTTGCTCTTGCATAATCCTCGAGACAAATTTTAAATGGTCCAGGAATACCAAAATTTGGTATTGATACCAGAGAAAGATATTATTACGCATTTCCCTTGTTATTTATCCATGCTCGGGTTGGGACTGAAGTTACACATACTAATTGTTCAAAAATGCAGCTTGGCACCTTGGTTTTGGTGCCAAAGTTAGAATAGATGGATTTTTGAGAGACATTCGTAAAAAGATTAAGACAAACACAAATCATTTTTCAACTTTAAAAAGCAGGCAATAAAAAATGATGACTTTCTGGATCAATATGAACACAGGACATTATTGATAGGACTCCTAACTATGATTTAAAGTGAAATACGCTTTTTTCAAGGCTTGGAAAATAATATGATATTTTTATGAAAACAGACCATTTAAAAAAAAAACTCAAATCGCGCATCGATTTTTCGGGAATTTTTGAGTGAGCCAAAAGGTTTACGCCACATCGCCTTTTATGGGACACGCTATTGTCCATCTTTGAAAATATATATTCGTGTTCCAGGTTCTCCCATTTGACCCTCAATTTTTAATATCTTGGAAACCATTGATACGATTTTAAATTTTAAAAAGTGAAGCGTAAGTGGAACATTCTCAACCTCATGAAAAAATATTATCAGGTTTCGTGAATCATGACATACATTTCAAAAGAGCCGAATAAAATTAATTTAACTCATTCTAAAATCTCTAAAATCTGGAAATATTTTCTTCAGGGAGTTGAAAAAAATCACACCTCTGCAATGTGATCGTGCTATCTTGTCGCAGGTCGCTTTTTGACAATCTGAAAAAAAAAACGTTTTTCAATGTTTGACCTCGAATAAACAAAAATTAGAGCTCGATATGTAAACAATAACAAACATGTTTTGTTCGGTTTATTATTCTACGAATTGTCCCGAAGTTTGGTTGAAGTTGGGTGCTGGAATTCCGAGTTATGATAAAAAACGTTACTTAATCCACCCTTAGGTGGTTGGTGCCTTCCTCTCATTCAAAGGGTAATGCTATCCAAAATAGACACGCTCGTGGGAAGGTCTTTAAATTACCTATCCAAAGATAGGTCGGATGATATATTTGGAATACGTTTTCATCTAAATATCTGAGAACTAGCCTCCAAAAAGTGTATAAATAACTCTTAAGTGCTTATAACTTTTGATAGGGTTGTCAGATCTTCAATATTTTGGACGCGTTGGAAAGGTCTTTTAATTACCTGTTCAACGACGGGTTGCATGATAGATCCGGACAACGTTTTCATCGTGATATCTGAGATCCGGCTTCCAAAAAGTGCATAAATAACACTTAATTGCTAATAACTTTTGATAGGGTTGTCAGATCTTCAATGTATTGGTCGCGTTGGAAAGGTCTTTTAAATACCTTTCTAAAAATGTATAACATGCTGGGGTTTCTTACAAAAACCACCCTTTTTACAATCTTCCGGACTTTAGTAAAAATCGTTTTTTTAGCATAACTTTTGAAGTACTTTACCAAACTTCATAACTTTCAATAGGGACTTATGGGACCCCAAGACGAATCGAATGAGACCAAAACGGTCCAAATCGGTTAAGCCAGTGCTGAGATAATCGAGTGCATATTTTTTGGTGCACAGACCCACATCCCTACACACACACACACACACACAGACATTTGCTCAGAATTCGATTTCCGATGAAGGTGGGTCTAGGAGGTCTAATTGAGAAGTTCAGTTTTCGAGTGATTTTATAGCCTTTCCTCAGTAAGGTGAGGAAGGCAAAAAATGTTGACGGTAGTCGGGCATGTACGTGTGTCAAACTCGTTCTGACTAAAATCTCTTTAGTTAGTTGTCACACTTGCAGCAATTTAGAGGGAATGTCAAGATGACATCCATGCATGGAGTTTTTCTGGTTTGTGTTCAATATCTCAGTATTGAAATCAAATTTTATGGATCTGGGTAGGTCAAAAGGCAAGACATGAAAAGCTGCTCACAATAGCATCCATGACTCAATTTGGGCCAAAATCGACGTGTGACAAGAGAGCACGACCACAACAACTTGACTATTAAAAAAAATAGAGAATTTTCTCAGTCTTTCAAAAACTGGTTTTCAATTATGGACAAGGATGGACACTATTCTTAAAAATTAAATAGGACAATTTTGTTGAATAATGTTACCTAAAAAAGATTAAAACTCAAAAACGGATCACACTGTTAATGGTTTACAAACGTGTTATCTGATTTAGAATTCAATTTATATTCTTCACTGGAATATATGTTTAAATGAAAATAATTGCAAAAATAGATATAGCGATGCTTAAGAGTTAAAAAATCTTTAAAACTTTCACAATTTGGTATAATCGCATGTGCTGAATTAGGCACTCATTTGCGTTCACTATCACATTTTTTATACTTTTTTTCCTGAATCACTTAGGAAGGCATTTTTCTTGCCGTCATCAGCACGCCTCCAGAAACCGCTAGCACAACTTTACGCCCGCCAAACTCATTTGAGGATCAATTTCCTCCCCAGATCTCAGAGGATGCGGTAAAAAGTGGTTGGCACTTTCACCAAGTTTGCGCAAATCGCGCAGAAAAATAGCGCTCCAATTGCCGGGAACGCGTTCGCACAAGCTTCCTAATTGATTCCATTAAAGGGAGATTATCAACCGAGTCCGTCGTCGGAGGGCTTCGCGTCACACAGTTTCTGCGGGTAGTTTTTCACCCTAACCCTTGATTTTTTTTAAGTTGTATGTACAAGGTAAAATGTTGACTTTCATCGAACAAAAAATCAAGCTGAATAAAATTAAAAAAAAAAAAGAAAAATCTGTTTGTCAATAGAGGGTTAATGATTGCTCACAAAAAAAACCCCGGGACGAACAATTAGTTCAAACTAATTTCTCCGTCACGATAAGTTGCTGGAAATAAATGGCGCTTCTCCGGCGGCAGTCAGTGATGCTCGCCAGTTTGCAACATCATTAGTCGGGAACTCCCCACGCTGGGTGGTTGCGGAGAGTCAGAGTTCATCCGCGCAGACTACACACAGCATCTAAGCGCCTTAACGTTTAGGGATGAAATATTAAGCGATTCGTACATTTCTCATGTTGGGAGTTGGATGGTGCTGCACATTAAGCCATTTCTGCCGGCCATCGATATCGTGGCTGAAACGAGAACTGCATTGTAAATCTCCTCTCATTTATCATTATTCTAATTATCTGCTTGATACACTCGTGCAATCATCACCGAAGCATTAAACACGATATCTCTGGTCGGGGCAGTACCTCCTCCTTCCATCAATTCCCCTGAAGCATAATCGTCATACAAGCATCAGGAGCAGTTCGTCACCCCTCGTCGTCCTCACGCGAGCTTATCACGCACTGCCCATCTGGGAAAGGCGCTTGAAGAAACATGATATCTTAGCATGAGCATTGAATTTCAAGGCGGAGGGAGTCTCCGCCAGGTTCCTCCTCATAGAGCGGGTTGACGGACTATCGCCGTAAGGTTAATGATAGTGAGAACTTGGCAAGTAGCTAATGTTGGATTAGGAAGATGGTTGAGATTTTGTGCAACTCACGAGACTAGAAATGTCGAGTTAAAGTTTCAATACACTGTAGTTTTGAATGTCAAGTTCAAAACGATATCCTCAAACAAATCCGATTAGCGTGAGCTTCTTTGATTAAGCTCTAATCAGAATCAAGAAGCAGTTTGGATTAAATTTACAACCAACCGATTCAATTTGATTTACTGCAAGTCCATCCCCCAACTCCGCATTCTGAATTTATTATTAATTGCAATCTTGATCGGTTTGAAACCTGCCGACTCAAAAACTGTTTGCATTGCCTTCCAAGCTAATGGTAATGCACATTTATTCATGAGCGCGTTTGGCCGAGCAGCGGAGGAGCAAATAAACAAACATCGATATTTTGGAACCAAGTCGAGGCCACGCGCAAAGGCAATGCATTGGATCACGTCTTGACGACTGAAGTTCGTTTATGGCCCCCCAAAATTTCGAGCTCTTGTTTTATTTCTTTACCTGCTTTTCGGAAAGAAGAAAGCGTAAATGCAAACACGTTGCATCGGACTGTCTTGAAATTTAGTTTTTAAGTATTTTGGGACCAGAAATGGTCAAACTAAAGTTAAATTCAAATTCAAATTCGGTTTTATTGGTGAATAATCAAGATACAATAAGTTCTTTTGAAGTACAAAACAGAGTTTTGGAGTTCCTTTCAGCTGTGTGTTACATCATAATCCATTTTGGAACAGTTATTGCTTGTAAATAAAGGTGTTACCAAGAGTAAGAAAAATTAAAAAAAAAACTTACTAAACTTGCTAGGAAAAGGGGATAGAAATAGAAAGCTTAAAACTAGATCACAGTTTTTATCTTTTATAGATGTGCTTAATCATTAATTCCCCGAGGGCTAGAAATTGCTCCGCCTTGTTACGGCAGCTCCGAAACCGCGTCATCATCTCCCCGCGAGCAAAGAACTCCGGCAGGGTAAAGAGATCTTCCCCGGTGACTTCTTGCTGGGCCGCATTGCCGCTACCGGCCGCGACCACGCTGGCAAACGATCGCCCCCAGCCAGGAGGGATCGCTGGGTTGTCCGCTGGAACCGTACGCTGGCCAGCTGCAGGAACGGCTGCACTCGTACTTCGTTGAGGAGGGTGGGACGCTGCTGCTTTCTTCTTCCTCTTTTCCTGCTCCTCGAGGTAGGACTTGCGCGCGACGCATCCGCGGTAATTACCGGTATGGTTACCGCCGCAGTTCGCGCACTTTACGCGCGGCTTGGTTTGTTCTGCGTTTTCCCCAAGTCCGCCTTTCGTGGCAGTGCGCACACCTCCGAGAGGTGTGACTCACCGCACTTCACGCAGCGGGGCTGGAGGTTGCAGTTCCGCGAGCCGTGGCCGAATTTCTGGCAACGGTGACATTGCGCTGCGTCCGTCGGATTTTTGGAGTAAAACCGCCAGTTTACCCAAAAACCGTCCAACGCCTTAGTCCGCCGCAGGTCTTGAATCTTGACGTTGCCGCGGTCGAAGTACAACAGGTACAGTGTGTGTGTACCTGTGACTGTTGTCTTCCGCGAGAGGACTTTTATGTCTCGCGGCGTTATTCCGGCACCCGAGAGGTGCTCCTTGAGGACGGAGGTCGGGCGGTCTTGGTACCCCTGCAAGACAATCTTTACAGCGGTCTTCTGCGCGGGGTCAAATGTGTAGAATTTGAAGTTTTACGCTTAAATTTCTCCACAACCAGGTCGAAGTTCTTTTGGTCAAATGTGAACACTTGCACTGACGCTTTACCTATTTTGAGGCAGTACACGAGGCCTTCCAGCTGCTCGTCAACATCGTCCGCCAACGTGTCCAAAACAAAAATTGGTGGTGGTCGTCGTTCCTTTGGAGTAATTACTTTTTTGGCGTCGGCACTTTTTTCCGTGCACGACCATCGTCGTCGTCGTCGTCGGTAGTGCTACCGTCGGTGTTGTTGTAGCTGCTTTCCTCGTCACTCAGCCTCGCGAACTTGTTACTGGTGGGAATGTTGGCGGATGTTGAAGGGCCATCGGTCGACGGATTGCCGGAAGTAGCTGAACGGAGCCTAATAGGGCTGCGATCCTGGACGCGGTAATTAGCGTGTAGTAACTTGGGGTCGAATCCTTTGGCGCTCACACTCCCCGGCGCGATGGCGGTCGACGCGGCGTTGGTTTGTTTACCTTTTGCACACGGCCAGTAGACGAACTTCGCGGGTTTTCGAGGCCGCACTCGAACTGCCACGGCCACGGCCGGCCCTTGGCATGCTGTTGGAGCAAACTCGCGGCTAATCACGGTAAATTACGGCGAAAATTTTCGAAAAAACGATGGAGCACTGAGCACTTGACTGCTGCTTGCACTCGTGCGTACACGGAGGTGAACTAAAGTTAAAAACGCCAGGAGACAGAAAATTCTAATGCTATCAAGTTTACTTTTGGGGAAAAAGTAAATAATGTTTTAATTTTCGGTAACTTTTTCTAGTGGAATTTCCTACAATATCTATCATTGGTATTTTCAATAACTAAAGAAGCCATTGGTTGCATCATTGAGTTATTCAAAGTTTTCAAATATTGATTCTTAGCATACATTTGAATTTGTCTATATAACACTACTTTTTTGAGAATATTCGTATAAGAAACTAATTTAACCCACGTTTTATGGATTAAATATTTAGAAAATAAAATGGATGATATCTTAGAAAAAAATGCTTTAGATCAGTGGTCGCCAAACTTGTTTGGAATAATTTTGGAATCGGGCTACTAAGGATTCCTCGTGCTAAGTTTTCTAGAAAAATGATGAATACATTAAAATAACAAAAAAAACATTAAATTTTTACAAAACATGGAAAATTTCACATAAATTTTAATACCAACATAATTTAGAAGGATTTGAGAAGTATTCAATATGCTTTGTCTCATTTTTCAAAAGAATTTATAAAGCAATAGATTAAAAATAATTAAAAACTCCTCTGTATTAAAAAAGTAAATTTTATTTGTTTGAAAACCACGATGCTTTTTTTAATATCCGTAAATATCAGAAAAAAATCCTAATAGTTCTAAACATCAGGTTAATTCTGAGGACCCCTTTTGAGCATCATGGAAAGTCTCAAAGTGAAATTCAAATCATCAAATTTGGGGCAAATTTAAGCACCATAGGTCAACGGATAGTTTAATATAACGGTGCTAAACTACAAAAGCTTTGAAAGTGAATTATATTCTTTGAATTAACGATGATACTTCATTTTTAAGATATTTTTTTTTTCAGTAAAACAAAAAATAAAAATAAAATTGATGATTTTTTTTTATATTTTTGCTTGCTTGAAAATTTCAAAGAAATATTTGTTTAAGAAAAAATGAAATATGTATTCAGAATTTAAATTTTTAAGTTGAATTTTGTTATCTGAATAAAATTGATGCATTTGATAGTTAAAATATATTTCATGTTAATTTAATGCTGCTCCAGTATCCTTATATTTTTTTCATAATAGAGTTTTTCGCGGGTGGCTGGTTCAACTGCTCCTGTATTCAAATCTTTAATGAATAATATGGAAATATCAAAACTTGATACAAAAAAAAATCAAGGATGGAATAATTGTTTTATTTGTATTTTATTATCAATGATTTTATTTTTAATGTTGAATGTTAAATGAAAATAATCTTTCTGGTTTTGCGCGGGGCGCGTCGAAAAACTCAGTTTTTATTATGAAAAATTCATATCTCGGAAACATACGGTTCGACATTGCCATTTTTTTAAATGTTTTCATACGACTTACGCTGTCCGCTTTGTAAGCGGATAATTCGATTCCATCTGCTCCAACATTCCATCGGATGAGGAAGTAAAATGTCGGTCCCGGCCTTGGTTGTTAGGCCGTCCAGGTGTAGGAGTTGTCTCCATGCCGTAAGTACAAACAACACACCAAACCAAGCCGCCTACTCTGGTTGGACTCGCAATCCAAAGGTCGTCAGTTCAAACACTGGGGTGGAAGGTTCCTTGGGGTAAAAAGAGGTTTGGGTGCTCTCCCCATTCAAGCCTTCAGACTCCTAGGTTCGAGCAGAAACTTGCAATAGAGACCACAAAAGACCCTGGGGTCGTTAATGTGGATGGTTTGATTTTTGATACGACTTTTACAAATATTAAGCTTGATTTTTGAAACTTCTTTCAATTTTTCTCAAATAGCCAAACTAATCACTTTTCTTTTGCGTCTAAGTCAGCTAAAATTTAATGAAATGACGCGGAGATATGATTTTTTGAAAAAAAAATGGTTTTGCGAAAAATGAAAAATAGGGGAAATCTACCCATTTTAATCCTAATAAGCGGTCGTGTTTGAATGATGCTGGATAATCTAGAGTCTCCCTTGAATTTTACTAAAACCAAGTACACCAACGAGTAGAGCAAGTTTTTGTGAACATTTCTGTTTATTTTCACTTTCACTAAAAGATATTCTATTTCTTTACCAAGCATTTAACAAAAAAAAATTCTCAAGGGTATTCTAATCGAGGCGAATGCATTGGGCCACGCCCATTTTTCTAATATCGGCTTAGTTCTTTTTTCTTCCAACACTCTGTCGAGTGTTGCCATTTGCGCTGACAGTTCAAACAAACACTCACGAAAAGTGGCATTTATAGGGAAAGTTTCCTGGCATCGCTGGCTGTGCTGCTGGTGGTGTTGACGGCCAGCCTTTGTTCTTTTTTGCCTTCGTCTCTCGCTCTGTTTTCTTCAGCCTTCGATTGAAATGCAAAGTGAAAATTGGCGCGTTTGTTTTTTTGATGGCGCTTGCTAATTTATTACATTTTTCGGGATTATTCTTCAAGTGAGTGCCTTACAAATGATCAAAAGAACATGTTGCCGGTAGTTGGAAGCAATTTCATATCTTAAGCGCCGTGAAAAAGTAAGCGAAAGTGAAAAGTTAATTTTGGCGATATTCATTAAGCGTTTGAGGGATTCTCGTGTGTGTCACTGTGTGTGCCAACAAAATGATGAGAAGTGGTCTCGCAAAATACAAATTATGATCAAAAGTGCATTAAATGTGATCTTTTTGGCCAGTAAGTGGCATACATTTGCGTGCTTACTCGAGGCGGTGCTGTTGCTGGTAAGTTTATAGCCCAAATAGTATTTTTGGAGCTTTAATCGAGCATCAAACTCTCCATATGACGAAGATAGGTGTTTGATTGGAAAGGGTAGATTTCCCCTATTTTGGCCAAGAGTCCGCGAGAATTTTTTTAGCCCGATCGGAGAACTTTTTTTTGGTGTAAGCTCTTTTCAAATGGAATTGCAGCATTGTTATGATAGCTTTGTATGTTTCAATATATCTTTATAAAGATAAAAGTGGATTTTTTGAAATTTAAAATACGTAAAAATATTTTATTTTTTTGCAAAATTTAAGCATGCTTATTACACTAGCCCAGATTTTTGGAATCATTATAGTTTTCAAAAAATGTAAGTACAAACATATATAAATATCCAGAAAAAAATTATCAGCTGAATATCACAAATGAAATAAGCTTTGATTTAATTTGGCCAAAAAGTCTTATAATGATTATCAAAATCAAGTTAATTATCAACGCTTATGTCTTGTAATTTTGTGACACTTCTAAAAAGGGGGTGAGGGGTGTGTGCATAAACTGTGATAAATCATGGTCCTAACCAGGTCCCAGTATCGAAAAGGACCTAATAAAAATAATTTTATGAAAAAAAAACTTTGATAAATATAAGCAGCAACCTAAATTTACAAGTTTTATAGCATGGAATTGAACGAAAATTTTATTCAAAGTAAATATATGAGAAGCAAAAATAATTTTAAAAACTTAAAAAATCAATTGTAAATTACTTAAAATTGCTTATTTGCAGCATTTTACAAGTTTGCAATTTTGGTAACACAGATCGGTTGAAGACGTACCTAGTTAAAGAAAAAATCATAAAATTATTGATATTTTGCAATTTTTTGAAGGTCTTTTTTATGCTTTTCACCAATTATTTAAAAATCACGCATGAAATCTGTTTTTTCTTAATCATTCAACTGCATTTTATAAGAAAAGGGCTAGGGTTACCGATCATAAGAGTTCCTTAATTTTTTTTTGCTTCATTTGATAAGATGCATTTAAATTGATTTCTTCAACTATTTTTGTAAACTTCTGCAAATTTAATGGCCTCTTCTATTTTATATTGAATAATACAAAAATCTCTGATATTACATTTTAAAGGGAAAGAATATTTTTTGAAAAACTATTTATGTGTTACGAGCATGAATAAGTATTCAGAACATCAAAAAAAAACTAAAATTTATAGTGTGTCTTATAAATGTTATCGTCAAATTTTAGCCCACACTAAAATAAAATCTCTGTAAACTGCAAAATTATTTCATGTTATTTTGGAGATTTTGGTCAACTATATTTCAGTCCCCGCATCGACTAACTGTGCCCGTATTGTGGGTCATACGTAAATAAATATCCCTCCGTGTACCCCACCCAAAAAAAATCCGATCGATCCGTTCGGCCCAAGTTTCCAAACCGATGTAAATCACCGTGGACCTGCCCTGATGCTGCAACATGCCATGGCATAAGGCATACAGCACACGCTTTCGGCAAACAAATGCCAGTACAGACGCGGTGCGCTCCCAAATTGGGCCACACCAAACCGACGTAAACAGCAGTGCTTGGCCCTTTGGATGCACTTTTTGGAGCCGAAGCTGAATGAATTGTGCTGTGTTGTGCTGCATTCGCCTGGTGAAGGTGGTGTTTACTTTATTTATCACCTGAGGGCAAACTGGTCAGGAAAGGATTCTTTGCAGATGTAGGTTAAAGAGCTTTTAATTGGACCCCTTTTCTTCATGGTAATCTGCCGGGACACGTGATGGATCGATCCGTGATTGGGAGCGTTTAAATGCAGAGTTGTCACGCGATCGGAGTGCGGTTGATGACTTGCTCGTAAAATTTCAAGTTTGCAAAAAAAAAGAGAATTGAAAACACTTTCAAACAAATCGAATTTCACATCCCATTAGCGTTGATTGCTCCAGAGAAGTGCCAAATCATCTGGCCCAAACCCCGGACAACCGCGTCCGAGATTAGGATCGTTAGGTCCACATTTGGAGGTTCGCAACTCGTGAACCTCCTTCCCAAATGTTGCACGCTGTCGATGAGGCGATATTTACGGTCAGACACGCACGACGACCATTCACTCAATCCGCGGCCAGCATTCATTCAAAACGACACGGCGGCGTGGCCTCACCTGCGGGACCCGCGTGTGCCGTCGCGAGCCGGGTCATAAATAGCAATCCTTAAATAGACATTTCGGATCATTAACATAGTTTGGCGGCACGCAACTTTGTTGCAAATGACCGCAGCCTCCCCCGTCTCGGACAGGGGGTGTGCGTCTTAGAAAACCATTGAGCTGTCGTTAAGGAGAACCCCCCTTCATCTCTACTCTCAACAATAAAGTGGATTCTGGAAGCGATTTGATGTGAATACAACAAACAGCAAATACAAGAAAGGCACAAAAAAAAAGACTCGAGCTTTTCACAGACTGACACGATGGTCAACACATGTTTTCACCACGCAAGCTGTTGCAGCAACATATCAACATGAAACATATAACAAATGATTGGGGGAACACCTTTTGCATGGGGTCACACCATCATTAGCGGCGGTGGCCCTGAGCCGAGACCAGGAGTCGTGTGAAATGAACCCGAGGGTAATTAATCAGCATGATAATTAGCAGAGTTGGAGGTTAAATGCAGGGGTAACCCTCTGCTTTCAAATTTGTTTTAAAGCTACATAGTTTGCTCATATTGTTTATCACATGTGGTGAAAGCATAAATTTAGACTTATCTAATATATGAAAAAATAATGTGATTTTTTCTGTTATTTCCATTAAAAAAACATTTTGCTTGAAAATATCGAAATTAATTTTTATTGAAAAGAGTCAAAAATTTCAAAAAAAAAATGACTAATGCCATTGAAGTATGAGGACTGAATAGGTGTCACTGAAAATACACATTTTTCAAAAATATTAAAGTTTTTTATAGACTGTATCTCAGCAACAATGAGTGAAAAAAATAAACCAAGGGATGTTTTCAAAGCTCCATTATTTATTTTTTCAGGGGTGCAGGGTTTCAAAGCTCCATTATTTATTTTTTCTGGGATGCACAAAAACAAAGAAAAAAATTGCAAAGATAATATTTTTTGAAAATTTTATCTATGAACAACAACATTTTGAAGAACTTATGTCACAAGCATCACCAAAATTGCGTTAAATATGCAAGTGCCTTTATTTCAGCAACTTTTGAAACAATTTTCAAAGTTCATAAATTATACATTCTTGATTTTTTAAAGAAAAGATATCTTTTATTTTAAAAATTAAGCTTTATCACGGTGTGTTTCCAAAAACAAACTTAAGAAGAAAGTTGAAATCAATGGAAATATGTATAAATATGCCTTGATAACTCAGAATTATACAATTGACTAATATTTGCCCTCCAACAAAAAAAAATCCTAACCAAAGTTACCAGATATTTAATTTTCCTTCAAATAATCCAAAAATTCAGGCGAGAATCCTATATACGAACAAATAAAAATCTTTATTTTACTCAATTTGTAAAAAAAAAAAATAGCAACAGATTCCCCAAGTGCAAATTTCTGCATAATACACTGCTAATCTTATAGTAGGGGAGCAGCCGTGGCTGACTGGTTACGGTGTTCGCTTTGTAAGCGAATGGTTCTGGGTTCGATTCCCATCTGCTCCCATCGATAAAGTTAAGGACATAGATATACTAGAAATGCTGAGTATGACCGAAAAATCAAAGTCGCTGGAGGTGGGGTTCAAACCCCCGTCCTTTGGATTGGTAAGCAAAAATGCTAACCACTAGGCCATGGTGACTTGGTGGGCCTAGACTGGAATTAGGAAAACTGTTACAACCAACCCGGAACGCCTGTTTCCTAGGGTTTTACCTCTCCTACTAACATTGAGTCCAAAACATCCCTACAAACATCTATACCACTAAGGTGACGTAGGGGTCCTTGCGCACTTTAGATAGGTGTTTACTAACGATTCTCCTCATCCCTGAGGATAGCTTGGACCCAGCCTGGACACCCTTACGCCCTGGGTAGTATTACATACTCATCAAAAGATGAAGACATGGTATCTCCCGTGTTGGATTATTGTTCCGGATGAGGGTCTAATATAACCACACCAAACAGTGGGATAAACGTTGTGGAGCCTTCCGGTGGTGGGACGTCCTCAAAATGCTAATGTTAATGCTAAAACACTGCCAATCTTAGAGTATTTATTAAAAAAAAACTTTGTATTACCCAAGAGGTTCCCAATTTTTTTTTTCAATCCTCTCTAAACATTTTAAAACTTTGAATCAATCAATTTAATCAATATTATTGTGAAAACAGCTTCCAGAACAATTTTGATAAAAATGTAACATTTTTTGGTAAAATATAAGCAAAGATAATCCCAATTTCGTAAAATAAAAAGTGACTTTTTTCAAAAACTTCTGGATTCAATTCCGTTTCACATGATATACACGAATATATTTTGGTGCAACATAAATTTGACATTGATTTTTCAATTATTTAATGCATTGACCCAATCTTCAATATATTTGAATCTAATATAAAAGAAAATTGTCTTATCCTAACAAAAAAATATTTTCATGGGTTTTTTACAGGCGATGAAAGTCACGTTATCAACAAAAATCTATTGGATATAACCCGAAAACGGTTCAACATATCCAAATTTATGTAAAATACTTTTCGATTGCAAATTTTTCATTTTACATCTAAAAATAATGTCAAAAAAATTCAACAATTTTTCACGTTTTCCAAAAATCATGATATTTATCGAAAAACTGGCAACTCTGCCTAAAAAATTTTGGCCAACTTGTGCCATAGCTCAAAAGATGGCATCTATGTCATCGAAAACATATGTTTTCATGTTTGGATAGCTAGTTTTTGTTTGTAAGCTGTCAAAGACGAAATGATGATGCAAAATTACTTCTTTGGCTGTAGGAAAAGTGCGCACAATGTTCCATCTAAATCAAAAACTACTAAACATTGATTTTCGGAAAGTCATTTTTTTCAAACTCAGTTTTTAGAATAATTGTAAGCTAAAATATATCAAATGACGATTTTTGCTATGGTAACTGCATAATTAAAAATATCTACTTGTAAAAGAAAATTGCCATTTTTTTACATATTTTTTTTAAATAATAGATTTCAGGAAAAAATAAATAGTTTAAAGTCGATTTAATTTGAGAATTGAAAACAGCTTTTTTTATATTTTGTTACATTGAACTTTCCAAAAAAGTGTCCACGTGGTTTGTGGAAGGTCCCTACATGAAAAATAATTATAGAATCAATCTTACTGCAACCATTTCTTTTAAAGCAAACAATTGTAAACAAAAATTTAAATGTTTACTTTCAGATTGAATTGAATTCTGCTTCCTCACCTTCCAACGATGAGATCCCACCCAGATTATGCAACCGAAACAGTGCGCATAAATCAAATAAATTACCTCGCCCATTATACCGGAGCCACCTGACAAAATGTGTAATAATGCAAATTCAGGTGAAGCGCCGAAAAAAAAAGATCTGACACCTTTCCCCGTTTTCCCAAGGGGGAAGGCGAAATGGGAAAACCCCCAAAAGCAAATATTTACATTGAATCGTGGCCCCCGAAGACACGGTCGTGTCAACTTAATGGTTGGTAAATTTATTACGCCTGATTTCTTAATTACCTTTGAAACACAATTCATTCCGATGATAATAAGGGATCGCACTAAATTCTTTGGGTCAAACCAACTGAGACGTCCAAGTGCGACGTACGTTCACTTCATTAAAATGCACCGCATTAAGAAAGGCTCCAAGAGAGTAGACTAGCGTTGGACTAGAGGCTTCTTGTAAGGGTAATTAATACCGCTGATTTAGCTTTCAGTGATGCATGGATGAACTTTGGATTCCCAATGATTTTATTGAAGTGTTTTTTTTTTAATTTTAAACTTTAAATTTTATTTTTTCATAAAAGTTGATTAACTAAAGATTTAAACTTTCCGTGTTTTCACACTACTTTGCCCGTTAACCACCCCAGTATCGAAATTTATTCATATAAATTCAATTAACAGCACTCTCCTTCCAACTTCACCTCTACTCACTCCCAGGGTTTCCCTCCTTATTCTTTTATGGTACATCACGAACATTACTGCTGCTCCTCAGACGACGTCGCCGCCGCCGTTCACGCGATTTATGTATGGAAATAGAACTTGCACTATACGGTGCGGGGCGTTGTTTTATGCTGCCGTCTGGCCACTGCTCCAAATCATTCCAGAACCCCACTTCTGTCCATCCCCTGGAGGAAACAAACTGCAGCCCAAACGATCGTCACAATCGAAACTCATTAAATTTATTTTTATTACCTATTCACACTAAATTCTTACACTCCATTCTACCGAACCTCCTCGATAGCATAGCCAAGAGGTCATTGAAGACCGTCGCGGCGATGTGGTCAACGTTGAGGTCCAAACCTTCAGCCAGTCGTGAATAAACTTGCTTGCTCAAGTACCTCAAAGGTGATAACGCATGCCGTAGTCCAGCCAGGGAGTAAAAAAGAAAGATTTTACGACCGTATCGTTCGAAAGGGCATTAATAATAAAATACACATTCTCGATTAACTCGCGGAGCGCCCCCCTCGATATCATTAGGACATAAATAACGAGAGGGGGCGCTAGAGACGCGAGACTTGGAGCCTTCTTTGTGCTACTGAGGAGACTATGGAACTCAACAACCGACCGAGAATGATGATGCTATTGTTGGCACTTGGCTTTGTGGATCTGGCTAAGAATAGAGCAGCAGCAGAATAGAAGCATACTTTTACGATATCAGTTTTTCCAGCATGCAAAACAGCAGTCAGCGAGCTATGAACTAAAGTTGCGATGGCTGGGCAGGGATCGGGAGTGAAAATCAGTGTTTGGATGGTGCCGCAGCGATTGGTTTTATCACTCCAATTGTGACTGAAATCAGGGGTGAAACTTTGAAAATTTTGGAAAACTAAAGATGTTTTTTTTTCTTGTTTATAAACTAGGGAACTTACTCTCCAGAACTTTTCCTTGTTTTGACCAATTGTACATTTAAAAATAGAGCAGTTCTCCAAACCTTGTTGAAAAAAAATATTCTCAGTTTTTTTAGGCATTTGAAATATTTAACACAAGTTTAATTTTTTAACATTGAAAATCTGGTTTCCATGCTATCTTTGCAAAGCCATATCTTAGCAACCAAAGGTCGGATCAACAATTCACAGTGGTCCAGATCGCAAAAATGGAAATGGACAATTTATGGTTTGAGTTAAAATTAGGTTGACCCACGAATGGAGCGATTTTGAAAATCTGATTTTTCGTTCTTATTTTATCGATTTTTTGCCTCCTATAAAGTTGTTGCACGGAGAAAAGTTCCCGAAATCGTGAACTAGCGTTCATGTTAATCGGAACCACGAACAATGCGTTCAAACCCCACGTTTTTGAAAACGGTTCCGATTTTCATGAATGCTTGTTCACGATTTTGGGAACTCTTTTTTCTCCGTGTTGTCTTGGCAATCCAAACCACTTTGTCAAAGGCACCAACATTTTATCTCGCAATCTACGCCTTCTACGATCAAATTTATAGAAAAAGACCTCTAAAAAACAAACATACGCAAAATATATTTTCAGAAAAAAATATTATCCACTTAAAATTTCAATCTGAACCACTGTTCAAGGTTCAAAAAATTCAATTGTTGAGAATTTTCACATATATTTTTTTCAAAGGTGGACAAATTTTTACAATAAAAACAATAAATTTTGTTGAATAGTTTAACTAGAAAATGGCTTAAACAAAAAAACGGTGCAGTTTATTCAACATCACTACCCTTCTCTATTCTACCCTATTCATTTTGCGCTATTCTTCATGAATCACACCCTGTTAGAAGTTGTAATAATTGGCTTAAATGGTGATTATAATAATGATTGACGATCACTCTTTATTGTTTTGCTTTGTTAATTTCAAAATGCCAACCTGGAATATGCATTTACCGTTAATTCCGTCATTTGTTCGCGATGTTGGCTAATAATGGTTTAGCCCCGAATACAAATCAAAGCTCGTCCATTCCCGTATTGTGATGAACTGTGCAATGGAATCTGATAAGCTCAACATATGTCATTTAAATGTCCAAAGTTTATGTGCGAGAGGTTTGAGCAAGCTTGAAGAATTTAAGCAATGTTTTACTAATAGTAAAGCGAACATAATTTGTGTTACTGAATCTTGGCTTACTGAAAAAATTGAAGATGAATTAATATCCCTTGATGGATACAAATTAGTGAGACATGATAGAAACATGCAAACTCGTGGAGGTGGTATTTGTGTGTATTTTAAAACGGGTATTAACTGCAAAATTTTGTCATGTTCCAAAAATGAATCTAATAATATAACTGAATTTATGCTTTTTGAGATGGAAATTGCAGGTGAAAAAGTTTTACTTGGTGTTTTCTATAATCCCCCGAGAGTTGATTGTGCAACTGTTCTTTCTCAAAAGCTAGCAGATCATTCTCTACATTACAATAAAATAATTTTTATAGGTGATTTCAATACTGATATCAGAAAATCTTGTACTCTTACAGACAATTTTCTAAATGTTACTGATACCTATGGATTAAGTTGCATAAATACTCTACCTACTCATTTTCATTATGGAGGAAGTTCAATGATTGATCTCCTTCTAACAAATGATCCAGATTTTGTTCTAAAATTCAATCAAGTTTCTGCTTCGTGTTTTTCGAGACATGACATAATATTCTCAACTTTAAATCTGAACACATCAAATACATCAAACTTTAGTTTATTTAGAAATTATAACAAAATTAATTTTCAAGCCTTAGATCATGCTGTGGCTTCTATAAATTGGAATCTATTGTATTCAATCACTGATTCTGAGATTGCTCTTGATTTCTTTAATGTAAATATTAAACAACTTTTGAAAATTTTGTTCCTTTATGTAAATATATACCAAGAAAAAACCCATGGTTCAACAATGACATACTCAAAGCTATGATTGAAAGGGATCTGGCTTATGGCTTATGGAAAGCGGATAGAAGTACTTTAAGGTTTGATGAGTTTAAAAGGCTTCGGAATAGGGTTACTAACTTAATCAATATTGCCAAATCAAAATACGTCGCTAATCGATTAAACACTGCAGAATCCAGTAAAGTTCTCTGGAAGAAACTTAAAGTTATTAATGTCAAAAGTAAACAACCTCGTGTAGAGCAATTTTGAATTCAAACAATGAAATAAATTACCATTTTAGTTCTAATTTTACGCAAGATAATACGCCTCCTCATACCTTGCTGCCAAATAACAATGGCTTTAAATTTTCAACGGTAGATATAAATGATGTTATCCTAGCGCTTAGTTCTATGAAGTCCGATGCTATCGGTCTTGACCAAATACCACTTAAATTTATTAAGCTAATATTACCTTTAATTGTAGATAAAATAACATATATTTTTAATTTAGCCATTTCAACTTCAAAATTTCCAAGAGCTTGGAAGTCAGCAAAAATTATACCAGTTAAAAAGAAACCAAGAAGTCTGGCCTTGGACAATTTGCGCCCCATTAGTATTTTACCTGCTCTTTCAAAAGCTTTTGAAAAAATTTTGAAAGCTCAAATACAAACTTATCTAAATAACTTTGATTATTTACATAGATTTCAATCTGGATTTAGATCTAAACACAGTACAACTACAGCGTTACTTAAAGTGCATGATGATATACTAAAAGTTATAGATCGCAAAGGAGTAGCACTTTTATTGTTTATAGATTTTTCCAAAGCGTTTGATCGCATTTCTCACTCTAAATTAATTAACAAACTATCATTAAAATATAACTTTTCTATAGAAGCTGCTAAACTAATTCAGTCTTATTTAACAGGAAGATCTCAATCTGTTTTGTCTGGCGGCACTTTATCTATTCCCATTGATATAATTTCTGGAGTACCTCAAGGTTCAATTCTTGGTCCAATTTTATTCTCACTTTTTATAAACGATCTTCCAACCGTTCTCAAGAATTGCATGATTCATATATTTGCTGACGACGTTCAACTGTATTTAGCTTCAAATTCTCGGCCCGTCACTGAAATGGCAAGGCTTTTAAATGATGATTTGTGTGAAATTCTCCGCTGGTCTACCCGTAATTTGTTGCCGATCAATCCTTCTAAAACCAAAGTCATGTTCATTTCTCGGAACAGAGGAGTTTCTACCCTACCTGAGATTATTTTTGAACAAAATGTTATTGAATATGTAACTGAGGCGTCTAATCTTGGAATAATAATGCAAAATAATCTTGAATGGGATTCTCATATAAATGGGCAATGTAGAAAAATCTACAACGGCCTCAGGCATCTAAGAATGACTTCAAGTATGTTGCCAATACAAACAAAGCTCAAACTGTTCAAATCTCTCCTACTTCCGCATTTTATGTATGGTGATGTACTTTTTCTTAATGCTGCAGCTAATTCTATTAATAAATTACGTGTTGCCTTAAACGCGTGTGTACGTTATGTCTATAATCTATCAAGATATGACAGGGTTTCTCACCTCCAGCATAATTTACTTGGCTGTTCTTTTAATAACTTTTATGAGCTCAGGTCATGTCTTACTCTGTTTAAAATAATTAATACTTCTACCCCTAGATATCTAGTTGATAAACTTTTAAATTCTCGCAGTACACGAACAAGAAATTATATAATACCACAGCACAGATCATCACATTACAATGAAAGCTTTTTTGTTAGGGGCGTTGCTAATTGGAACCAGCTTCCTGTCTCCATTAAAAATATACATTCACCGATTGAGTTCCGAAAAGAATGCATAAACTGGTTTGGCATGAGAAATTAACAAGCGCTGTTAGTGGTTAAGTTGGCAAAGCCATATAATAAGAAGAAGAACTACACACTCTCGAACTCTAATTGTAGTAATTGAAAAGGAGCAGTCCTTACTCTACATGTATAAATAAATAATGAATTGAATTAAAATAACTCTTCGTTTGTGAATTCAATTTTACATCGAAACATGTTCTATTTTTTTGTTTGCATTTTTAATTCCATCCAAAAAAACATTATTTTTATAAGAAGGAAAAAAGATATGCGTCGCACCTCGCGACGCCCGAGACGCCATTTGATTTTACTGGGACCGAATTTTCGAAAAAAAAAATGCCAAACTTTGACGGTCTGTACCGAGCTCCAGGATGCTCCAAACTTCAATGTTTATATACCAAAAGATGCGCAAGGATCTGGCCTACACGCCAGTGATGTTTTTGGTAAATGCATCGGTGGCCAAAATGCCTCCAAAATTGAGCGCCAGCTCCTGTCACGACCAATCAAGCTCATATTTGGGATTTGGGCTCAGTATGCCCACCGGAACAAACCCCTGAATGCCCACCAAAAAGTCATTTTTGTAACATTTTAATACACAACCTTCCAAATTTATACCAGTTTTAACTTTCAACTTTCAATATTTTTGCCTTCCTCACGTTACAATTTGACCTCCTAGACCCACCTTCATGTATACCTATCGACTCAGAATCAAATTCTGAGCAAATGTCTGTGTGTGTGGTGGGATGTTGATCAAAAAATTGTCACTCGATTATCTCGACATTGGCTGAACCGATTTTGTCCGTGTTGGTGTCATTCGATCCGTCTTGGGGTCCCATAAGTCGCTATAAAAAATTATGCAGTTTAGTTAAGTACTTCAAAAGTTATGCTAAAAAACGATTCTGGCGTATGTCCGGAAGATTGTAAAAAGGGTGGTTTCTGCAAGAAACCCTAACATGTTATACATTTTCAGAAAGGTATTAAAAAGACCTTGCTTTATTTTCAAAAGGAGTTGTTCCTGGTGACCATATTAAATTTAAGTTCATTTTCATTTTATTTTATTAAATTTAACGATATTGTTACTCGTGTGTTAACTAGTTGTGAGACGTCTGATACGCATAGCTCGTTCATTTGAATTATCACTCTCACTTCTCACTCATTTGGCCCATGACTGCATTCAAATGATTGCTGGCACCACACTTACCCACACAAGCAAGAAAAAAAGGGAAAAAATAGAAAGAGCATGTCTCGTCGTGTCACCGGTAGTTTGAGTGTTGAGCTCGGCATTCTCTTGGGTCAAATTCATGTGTATCAACGCACGGTTGCATCGAAATGACGATCATTATCAGCGCTGTCAGTGAACATTCAACAATCGGGCCGATGATAATAGCCACTTCCGAGCTCTTTCAAATATCAGCAATTTCTGTCAGTGACCGATCCTTTTTCAAGCATTTCGGATTACCGAAAACCTAATCTAATATTACATTTATTTCAAAAAATCGTTTTTCTTTGAAAAATATTATCTTTTTTCAAACGTTACTTAAGAAAATACAAATTGAAACTGAATCAACTTTTAAATGTTTATGAAAGTTCAGCGATCCATTTCAAATTTAACCCTGACGGTGAACCACACTCAAAATTGAATGGTTATTGAGTTTTTTTCCAGCGGTACACATTCGTAATGCTTCTTCTAAGTCTTGTCGTAAGCAAACGTCGATAATATTATTGGTTCGCTGTCACGGCCGAAGCAAATGCCGCAACCGTAAACATTCCTTGAACGTACCACCTCCTCGTTCAGGACCACAATCCCAATCGGCGTTATTCATAAGCGTGTGTGAGAACGTAACCCAGATCGCGCTCCCTCACACCTCTCCAAAGGGAAAAAAATTCTCATAAAAGCAAAACCCCAGCAGAAGAGGTGCTTCAAAACAATGAGCAATTCTTTCTCCTCCCTTTTTTCCTCTTTTCTCTCTAGTGCTGAACTTTGGTTGGAAGAGAGTAAGTGGAGGGGGAAGAAATCGACAATGCACACAGTTTATTAGCGCTGACGCCACATAAAATCACAAACACACAGCAATTTTCGGGGCATTCATAAAAAAAATCATCTTCACGTGCTTCGCTCACCCACACCGAAGAGAGGGGGAAAAATCGCCAATATTAATACTATTAGCAGTGCGTTCAAATCTAATTTATTCATAATGTTCTTCGGTTGGAAAATTATCGACTTTTGATCCCTCCCCTCTTCCGTTTTTTTCTTTCTTCTCCTTTTCTGCTGGGTTTATCCCTCCCTTAACTTGCAGTTTTCCTTATTCTTTCCTCTTTTTATTGGATTATGAAAAAAGCGATGATTGTGTCGTGAATTTTTACTCGTTCCCGATTTTCGAACAAGGGCAGCCGCCGTCGCAGGATTAACGAGGGCCACTTATCGGAAAGTGATGCTGGCGAATTAGAGGAGGAGGGAAATCTTGTTAAGTTTAGATTATGTTCTAAACAAGATTGACGAAATTTGGTGAATGATTGCGGAGCCGAGTCGAGAATGTTGATGGTATTTGTGCTGCGGGAACAATGGATATTTTCATGTGTGGGATTTTCAAATGGGAGATGATTGAGTCGTTATAATTATGAGGATTTTATGCTATACTTGTGAGCTTTTCAAGAAGGGAAAAAATCTCATATGATTATACCAAGCTGGAATGTCGTGTGTGTTTTGAGTCATAGAGTTTTACTAAATTTTCTATAATTGTTGATATGCCCTCCTCTGAGAGAAAAAAGAAACCTGACTGAAAGATAAAATTTCAATATGACCGAGAGCGTTGATCTCGAGAGTCTTAATCGAAAAATTTGACCCATGCACAGTGGTCGGAAACGCAAATTTAGCAGGAATAATTTATTTCCGCTTCAGGGATGCATTTTCGAGCTTCGGTGCCTAAGAAGCATTTGATAAAAATGAAATTCTACATCTTTTGGTCAAAACGATATTAGGGTGGTCCAACAATTTCTAATATTTTCAAAAACTATCTTCGCTTCTAGATGAGATAGAGGTATACTTTCTTCGACAGTTTTGTAGTACTAGCCATTTCAAACAACTTTGTCGAAGACACCAAATCTCTATCTCTTAATCTGATCATTCTACAGCATTTTATATGAAAAGCAGTAGGGTGGCCCATCAAAAAAGTGTTTTTATTGCGTATCTTTTTTGTATTATTTTTTGCAATTTTGGTGTCTTCGGGACATATTTAGAGCATAAAAATACGCGTCTTTTGAAATGTCAACGAACTCGCTAGGTCTTTTTGGTAAAAAGTTACAGCGTTTTTAATGTTTTTAATAGGCCTTTTTCAAATGTTTGTATCTTTTCGAGGGGGACACAAAAAATACGCTCCGCGGTGCATCTGAAAGCTCAAAACTTCTTCTTTAATATGAATATAACATCTCAAAAGGGTTTTTCTTAAACCCAAGTTACAGCGATTAAAAAATGGTCATTTTATGAGATTTTGTACCATGCTCTATGAGAAAATTTACATGAATATCGCATTATTCAGTATCAAAACTGCTCTTAGTGAGCTCAAATTCAGGTAAAATTGGTTTCTGGACAAACGTGGTCAAACCTGGTTTTTATGGCAACTAGGGTGGTCTTAGATGACCTAGGGTGGTTCATATTCGTTCACTCTTATAAGATATGATTTTTTTTAAATTCGCATAGAAAGAAAAATAAAAAAAACATTTTAACAAAATTCAATACATAACCTGTTTTAAATAGTAAAGCAGCTGAGGATATGATATCTTATTAGGGTGGCTCAAAATAATTAGAAAATAAAAAGATTAAAGATTAAAGATTTTATTCGTTAGAAAATGTATTTTAGCATATTATTATTCCTCTACGTTTTAGTAAATCGTCTTTATTTGTATTTTTTAATAGGATAAAACTTTCCATGCATTTACTGTGTTAAAGGGTGCCATTTTGCATCATAAGTTGTTCCATACAAAGCTTCATACAATTTTACCCATACAAAATGGGAATGTGAATATTCGTAAACATGATACATATTCTTATCGATTTAGCGTTTGAAAAAAATGTAGGTTATGATTTGAACCCTTAAAATAGTTTCAGGGAAAAATGCACGCTTTAGAAATTGATATTGAAGTTGATTTCCCAAATCTCTTTTTTTATTTCTGAAAATTTGTTATATTTGTAAGGAAACATCTTTTAGGCTAGTGTTCAGGTTTTGTTGTAAAACCTGGTACTATTTTTTTTTTGATTAAATGCACCGTTATCATTATTTGCATTTTTAGGTAAAAAGATATAAATTGGAAAAGGATCCTCGTATTGGCATACTAATTATACAAAATGACTCCTTTTGTCAAAGAAAATGCATGGAAAGTATTATCCTTTTTAAAAAATACAAATAAAAGACTATTTACCAAAACGTAGAGGAATAATAATATGTTAAAATACATTTTCTAACAAATAAAATCTTTAATCTTTTTATTTTCTAATTATTTTGAGCCACCCTAATAAGATATCATATCCTCAGCTGCTTTACTATTTAAAAAAGGTTATGTATTTGAATTTTGTTTAAATGTTTTTTTTTTATTTTTCTTTCTATGCGAATTTAAAAAAAATCATATCTTATAAGAGTGAACGAATATGAACCACCCTAGGTCATCTAAGACCACCCTAGTTGCCATAAAAACCAGGTTCGACCAAGTTTGTCCACAAACCAATTTTACCTGCATTTGAGCTCACTAAGAGCAGTTTGATACTGATATTCATGTAAATTTTCTCATAGAGCATGGTACAAAATCTCATAAAATAACCATTTTTAAATCGCTGTAACTTGGGTTTAAGAAAAACCCTTTTGAGATGTTATATTCATATTAAAGAAGAAGTTCTGAGCTTCCAGATGCACCGTAGAGCGTATTTTTTGTGTCCCCCTCGAAAAGATACAAACATTTGAAAAAGGCCTATTAAAAACATTAAAAGCGCTGTAACTTTTTACCAAAAAGACCTAGCGAGTTCGTTGACATTTCAAAAGACGCGTATTTTTATGCTTCAAATATGTCCCGAAAACACCAAAATTGCAATAAAATAAAAAATACGCAATAAAAACACTTTTTTGATGGGCCACCATACTGCTTTTCATATAAAATGCTGTAGAATGATCATATTAAAAGATAGAGATTTGGTGTCTTCGACAAAGTTGTTTGAAATGGCTAGTACTACAAAACTGTTGAAGAAAGTATACCTCTATCTCATCTAGAAGCGAAGATAGTTTTTGAAAATATTAGAAATTGTTGGACCACCCTAATATCGTTTTGACCAAAATATGTGGAATTTCATTTTTAACAAATGCTTCTTAGACACCGAAGCTCGAAAATGCATCCCTGAAGCAGAAATAAATTATTCCTGCTAAATTTGCGTTTCCGACAACTGTGCCATGAAATAAGTTTCTGAAGTGAAATAACTCCGAGTCCTCCAAATAACGCTTCTAAGCCTTTACTGTATCAACCACTGCGTTTTGACGAAAATGAAACTATTATTTGCCAATGTGAGCTACTCAATCGGATGAAGGGTTTCAATGAACAAATTAAAGCAATATTGTATTGATGTGCGTGTGAGAGCTTTATACCAGATATCTTCTTCGAATAAAATTTAGCAAAGTTATTCTCTCAGTCGTGGAGATATTCCTGATATTGAATGGCATCCATATAGCATCATTAGTTTTTCCATTCAAAATGGGTAAGTAAATATTCGAAAATCTTTAACCCGAGAAGGAATTTTCTAATCGATATTGTCTCAAAAAGCCATGATTATTCCTTAAAATTAGGAAGATGCAGAGATTCAATTTCTTGAAAAAATGCAGTTTTTTTAAAAAATCAGGAATGTCAAATAAAATTCCTAATCATGTTAAGATGGAAACAAAAATAAGCAATCATAAAATTACCCAAAATATTTTTGATAAAGTGAACCGTTTTAAAGTGAACAGTATTTTAAAATGTTTTTTTTTTTTTAGAAAATGTTAATGTTTTGCATTTATAAAACTTAATAATAAAGAGTCAAATAAAAAAAAACAGGATTTTTCCGTGAATATTTTTTTCTGAAAAAATCTTATTATAACCTACAACTATATCGAAAACAATAAATTTTCCAGAAAATCCCTTCTTAAGATATTTATGATTTTTGAACATTCCCATGCCTATTTTGTATTGCTAGCCCAACAAATTTTATGAACTCCTTCATGAAAAAACTAATAATCAAGAATGGCGTTTTTGAAATCGGGAATGCACGAAAAAAGGTACATTTAAAAAATATGAAGAAAAGCCGACTTGCAAAAACGTATAAAATCTCACATTTCTTTTAAAAAGGTTTTTTTTCAAGTATTTAAGTACTATTTCTAAGCGAAGTATCAAATTTGTATTCATAAATAAGTTAACAGATTTTTTTTTAACTTTGCCTAGTTAGGATGAAAATTGTTGAAGAATAAAAAAAAAATTGTTGAAGAAAAAAATTAAAGCAAATCCTACAATTCACTTTTTTTACTTGCTAAGGCCTCGACGATTTTTTTTAAATTGTCTCTTTATAAGCCATCTTTAGTACAATTTTTCTCAACTTTAAAGTCAAAGAAATGCAGTTTTTGGCATTTAAAAAACCCAAGCCTATAATTTGTAAATGTTAATAATGAATAAGCCTGAATGGGTTTAGGCCTTCAACTTTTTCTTGATTGTAAAACATAAAAAATATTGAAATAAAGAAAATCGAAACAAAATGTAAATTTTTTAATAGAGTTGATTCGACTAATAGTTTCCCAAAGTAGTAGTTGAAAGTGATATAATAGTAGTTTATGCAACAAGTTGCAAAAAGTGGATTTTTTCAGCACGAGTCGTACATTTATCCAACGAGGTTCACCGAGTTGGATAAATACGACGAGTGCTGAAAAAATCAAGTTTTGCAACGAGTTCCATACAACATTTTTAGCAATTTCGAAAAACACCCATTGAGTGAAATTTTAAGTCGAATTTTCATGTATTTTGTCAATAAATCGTTTAAATCAAAAAAATGTTGAAAAATGTTACTTTTCGAAACAAATGCTGAAAAGTTCAACTTTTCAGCACCCATTTCAGTGCTAAAAAGTAGAACTTTTCAGCATTTATTTTGAAAAGTGTTGCTATTCGATTCTGTTATTTTTGGTACAGAAAAGTAGGCTATTTCATCGTTCAAGAATGACAGGAAAAGTAAGTAGTTTCACGACGGAATTGCAAAAAAATTATTTTTAGAAGTTTAGTCTACAAGTTTCTACATTGGGAAATGCCATTACAAAGTTCCATAACAATAAATAAAAAAAAATCTCAAAAATTATTGAAAATCTAAAAATCCTTCCATAGGAAACAAGCAGAGCTATCAGGTTCATTTCTTTATTCTATTCCAGAACTTTGACGACCTTAAACCTGTTCACGAGATCCACGACAAACACAAACCTCGCTCTTGGAAAACCATCACGCTCCCTCTCCCCCCTCTGCTTCTGCTCAGCTATTTCCATTTTCCGCAAGAAAAAGGGATTAATTTACATCTGCCATATCTCATCTTGTGTTTGATTCCCGGGCTCTGAAACCTCTCGAAACGACGACTGTGGCAGACAGTGGACACACACCACGCCAGCGCAAATGAATGAAAAATAGCCCTGGGCGCGCAGAAATTGTACCCGCACCCGGCCATCAGATAAAAGATCAACATCTCTGAAATGAGCTCATTTCCAACCTTTGACACAGCGCAGTGTGACTACCTGCCGACAGATGGATCCCTTTCTCCCCCATGCATACAAAAAAAAATGATAACTTTTGAGAGGTTTTCCCGGAAAGAGTTCCCGGGGATCGTGTTGACGAAGAAATGACGATTTTCCACATGTATATCATATTGACACTAAGATCAGTGACATCTGTGAGAGCGGCGACTTTCAAAAGGCGGGCCCATTTGAGGGCCACTGTCTACATAACTTCGGGCGTTTTGGTCTTATGTTTAAGACGCTTATCGCAACCGACACGGCTTCCCGTGTTTGAGTTTTTGAACGGAAATGCCGGTGAAAGAGTTGACGTATCGCAGGATTTATTCTATTAAAAGCGACTGCCAATTCGGTGAAACCGAGTCATTTACCGGTTTTGATAAGCTGCCACTGACGTCAAAACCGTGACAACAACCCGAGGCAATTTTGAGCGAGATCTTCATTGAGATGTTGTATCGCATTACGAGGTTTAAATTCATATGCATCATATTCCACCACGTGAACTTTGGACTACCAGTTATTTCCCCTGGGAAGGCGGATTTTGAAAAGAGCCTGCTTATAATTGAAATTCATTGAGGCAGACTTGCGAAATTCTCCACATATATTATAAATAGTAGTGCAAAACACTAAATTCAAAAGCGTCCAGCGTCGAGAGGCTGCCATTCATAAACTTGAATGCGATTTATTAGCTTGTTGATGTACCGTAAAACGGGGTGACTTTGATAGCCGGGGTGACTTTGATACAATTAAAATTCGTAAGGAATGGTTCAGAAACATACTGACCGTGGTAAAGAAGTGTTCAAAGTACCTCATGAAAAACTTTTCATAAATTTTTGAAAAGTTTATAAAGTTAGTTAACAATAGTTAAGAAAATGTGGATGAAAGTCATTATTTTAAACTTCTCAAAGTGTCATGATTTTCTCAATGAACATGATTTTTAATCGGAAAACGGAATGCATTTTCGGATTCTTTGGAAAATTTTCCACTAGGAGAAGGTTAAATAAGTTTGTTATTAATAAATAATATGTGTTTTTGAAACACAATTAAAAAAAATCTCCAAATTTATAGGCAAATTCAGTTGAACAAATTTCATGTAAAATGTGAAAACTTGTGATTCGTGCTTCGAATTCAGTATAAAATGCAATATAAATCGCAAATTTTATAAACAAAACTATTTTTAACAAATTTCAGGCAAAATTCCGACTTTTTAACAATTTTACCTAAAATTTATATGTATTTTGTTAAAAAGCTTATAAACTTAGTTAACTTTATATAAACATTGATTTTTTTTCTTACAAACTATATCAGCTACTTTAGTGATGGTACATTTAACGTACAAATAAATTTTGAACATCTTAAATATGATTTTAACAAGAAAAACTATGACTATCAAAGTCACCCCGGAATTAAAACCAAGAATGTTTAACGTAACTATTTTTCTAAACACTATTGAATTTTTTTTTTTTTCAAAATAGTGCATGGACTTTGTGTGGCCTACCCCAGTACATGTTTTAAAAATAATAATCTTGAGAAAAACCTTTCCTGTTGGAAAATATTCTAAAAACAAATTGAAATCCTATCAAAGTCACCCCGGTTTACGGTACGCCATATTAGAGAGGGCCTGTCTGTCCAGCGCAGGGTCTGGAATGGAATTGACACGGCGGCAGCGGCGAAGACGGGTGTCAGCTTTATGGATAGCAAATTATACGAACACGTGAAGCCGTCCAGTGCATGCCAATCAGTGGTGGTCATGGAGTGGAGTTCTTCCCAGCAGCAGATGTTGGATGGCAGGGTTCAGTGGCCTGCGGAAGCGAGATCATTCTAACATCACAATGATTTTTAGTGTGTTTAATTGAACTCAATTAACGTTAAATCAGCTATTCGAGTTCCAAATATAAAATTTAAGGATTGAATATCAGAGTTTTCCATTTGAGGGGCTGTGTTGTGGAAATATATCAACAACGATAATAAAAATAATCTAATTCTAAAAGACTAACGATTGTTTCATTTTGCGAATTTTTGGTTATTTTTCCAGGGGCTCAGGAAATAACATTTTTTCACGAATTAAAGGTCGCTTTATCACATTTTCGAAATTGTTATCCTCCGTGTTAAAATCTTATTTGAAAATTATAAATTATAAATAAAACTGATTAAGTGTTATGTATTTTGAAATAACATTTCAAAGCTTCATTCTACTTAACCTTTTGCTAACATACAAATTTGCAATTAACCCTCCACCCATTCCCAACCCACCCACAAGCTTGATGATGATGATGATGGGAAAGTTCATTGAAAAAAAAAGAATGTTCTTTGTTGACTCACCTCCCAACACCAGAATCGCTGCACTCTGCGCCGTCAAGTTAATCCACAAAATATCCACAAATTGGTCTGTTCTCATCGCAGATTGCCCTACTCTCGCAGGGGGCGCCAATTTTCGCACATTCACGCTTCGGCGCCACCAAGATTCCTCCCTCGGACGGACGCTGGAAAATATTAATTATGCGCCACGCCAGCACCAAGCAGCAGCAGCACAATTTTAATTATTCCCCTCGGTGCCACCATCATTGACGGGAAGCTTCAACTTTTCAAGTCACACTTTTTTTCCTTTCGTTTTATTATTCTTTTGGTGTTTTTGTTTTACACTCTTTTTTCACTACTCCTTTCTCACTTGGTTTTTTTCACAACTTGCGAACAACTTTGGCGCGTTCAGCAAAATACACCAGCAATGAAAATTAATTAAATTTAAAAATATAAAAACTTGCGTTTTTTCACATCTCACCACCCCACCCCTGCACTATCCCCGACTTCTCTTGCAAAAAACAATGAAACCATAAAACTTGCCTGCCGAAACAAAATTGCACTTCCAGAAGGCACTCGCCGAGATAACCAGGTTCTGCCAGCAATTTGGCCCGATGTATTACACTGGAAAAGGGGTGACTTCATTAAACTCACATAAATCGATATGCAATTTAAGTGCGCAACTCCCGGCGGCTTTTAATGATAAACAACGGGGCACACACATTCACAATCACTTTTCACTTGTGCCAGCGCGGGTTGGTCTTTTCGTTAATTGATTACAGGGTCGAACAACTTGTGGCCGCTGCTGAGGTTAACGATGTCCTTCGAAGATAACGTGAAGCTCGTCTGGGCGGCAAACTTTTTTAATGAGGGGGTGAGTTCCTGAAATAAACAGAAATTATAAGTTCAATCACTGAAAAAAAACTAAACTAAAATAAAATAAAAGCATTTCATTTTTTTAACGTTGCGGAACAAAGATCTGTGTAAAACTTTGTCCTAAGGGGTAACAAAGATCAGGGACAATCACGAATCCGAGGTCCGTTTTTTGATGTCTCGTAACGGAGGGGCGGTACGACCCCTTCCATTTTTGAACATGCGAAAAAGAGGTGTTTTCAATAATTTGCAGCTTGAAACGGTGATGAGATAGAAATTTGGTGTCAAAAGGACTTTTATGTAAAATTAGACGCCCAATTTGATGGCGTACTCAGAATTTTGAAAAAAACGTATTTTGGAACAAGTCTTTTTATGGGAAATTTAATGTTCTTTTGGAATCTACATTGACCCAGAAGAGTCATTTTAACATTTCTAATCTA